>NC_056746.1:991288112-991368112 GCF_019279795.1 Protopterus annectens | reverse complement strand
TCATTGTAGATACAAAGTAGAAAACAGAATGCACACTGAGAGTTTTGAACAGTGTTTATTGTAACTGGGGGGAAATAGCCAAGTAATGGGACACAGAAATGTCTGCTGGGGGGGCTGTGTATGGGAGGGCCCTATTCATTACCCTGCCTAGGGCCCCATTTGACCTTGATCCGGCTCTGTACACACACACATTTTATATATATATATATATATATATATATATATATATATATCTATATATATATATAAAATGTATTAGTCCACTTATCAGGTTAATAAACAAATAAACTGTAACTGTTACTATGCCAATTTTAGATCTATTTTCTGGATCTAAAAGCACAGAAACCTGGTTTGGTATCTGATCTCCAAAATACAATTTTATTTTATGTGCCTAAAATGTAAATAATGCTTTCAGCTTTTCTAGGCATAGGAAAAACTAGTGGAAAGGGACTAAAAAAATAGATACTACACAATATTACTCCAGAAAATGTTTACATGTTGATGGTAACTTTAAATTCCATGTTTGAAATTGACATAAAAAGGACAGCATTATATTTCAAACTCAGGTAATCAATTTATAGGCTCTACAGGGATACTAACAAGACAGATCAACCACATATCTTTTTCATCGTTGACAACCAGAGACATGTAATCATCACAATGAAAAATAATTAGTATCAAAAAATTATTCTTTTGTACATAGTGCTTGTATTGTTCAGTAATGTGGTTAACACTAATGTATCACAACTGTAAAACAGTTCATTTCTAGGGTGTGGCAACTTCTGTGTGCAGTTTACTTGATGTCCCATATTTGCGTGGACTTCTGTACAAGTTTCTACTTTCCAGCTCCAGTTGTTAAATGTGTTGATAAGCTGAATTATGTTACTACACTGTTCCTAGGTGTGTGTGTTTGTTTGTGTGCGTCTGATCCAGGCTGGTCTTGTGTCCCTCCTGTGGGTGGTCCCAGCTTTATGCCAGCTGTTTATTAGGATAGGGTCTTACTGCTATAATCCAGAATGGTGTGAAAGTCAGAACAGAAAGTAGATATTGAGGATTTTTTTTAAAGAAAACAGTTATCTGTTCACGATGTAAGAGCCTACTTAAGAAAAGGACAGGAGGAAACTATATCTCTGTATTAACTTGGCCATACAGCATGGCAACTGTTACAAACTTTGCAGATATACCAGATGTGAGTAATTCAGCAGTCATGAATACAGAGATCTTTAGGTTTAGGACATACTGTCCCAAGGAACTAGGGACACAGAAGACAACACCTTCCATTACAAATTAAATGGACAAAAGTCAAGCTTTTTTTCTTTACCTTTTTTTTTACACTAGCAAGGGAAGCTGAGCAGAAGACAATGTTTTTTTAGTGTACTTAGCATGTCTGCAAATGTTATAAGCCTATGGTAATGAACACTCACTGTTTGTCTTTTAGCTTCTCACATAACTTGCTTATTTTAATGTTCTTGCTCTCCTTGTGACTGGGTATGGTGCCCTAAACTAGAAAACTTCGAGTGATACTGGTCTAAAGAGATAACACAAGATATAGCTAACCGACCTGACAACAATAATCAGATTTTCATGCTGCAAACAGCCCAAAGGAACCATTCACTTAGTAAGTCCAAAGATGCTGTCATTGCATTCTGTCATAAGAAGACATCAACAAACAAATATCTCCACTGAATATACTAGGCATTTTGTGGTAGTCATAACTGTGGCTATTCCCTTGGTGGGGGTATCTCTTGTTTATTTTGGCAGCAGATGTTTTCTACCTTGTGAAACACATAATAATGAGCATTATGTTGTTATCTTTCCCATTTTCCCCAATAATGCTAGGGTTTTCCAATTGCACTGCATACAATGAGATGTAAGTTAATGTTCAATAGGTTCCTGTGCTATTTAGGTTTTGTCAACAAGACTGGCACCCTATTGCCTTCTTTACTCTCTCATTCCATTTGCTTTAGCTAGTTGCATTATGTCTACACCATCTTATTTCACCTACATTTTACTATTTATATTACACTGCACAGTGATAATGTAAATATTACATAAATTAAAAGCAACTGCTTCTTTTATCATCTGTAGTCATGAATAACAAAGAAAAATGCTTGTTTCAGTATGTCCACCGAGGTCCCCACATTGGCCATTTCAGTTTCAAGCTGAACAGTTGTTTTAATACATTAGATATGTTTTGTGGGAATGGCCCCTCATATCCACATAACTGACTGTTAACTTTAACCACACTAAACAGCATTCCTAACTTAGCTACAGTACCTGCAAGTCTAAAACTCTGAAACTATGTGTTATCTAAAAAGCTACCTACAATTCAAGTCTGTAATAACAGACAAAAATGAATCATTTGATTCTCTAATCTGGTGGGCTTTACAGACATTGACCTACCCATATATTCTTTCTTTATTACTTTGCAGAAACAATGGTTTAGTTTAAATGTATACAAAGTTTCTCACCTATTTAGGTAAACTGACAAAAGAATTAATAACCATTTACATAATCTGTCTTGTTAATAAATCTTCCTGCATAACTCTCAACCTTCCATCTCCAAAATGAGGAACACTGCCTCTCATA
Source organism: Protopterus annectens (assembly GCF_019279795.1). Lineage (NCBI taxonomy): Eukaryota > Metazoa > Chordata > Ceratodontiformes > Protopteridae > Protopterus > Protopterus annectens. Next base: position 991,365,523 of record NC_056746.1, on the reverse strand, counting down.
ATGTGGAACAAATGGTCAGAATGTGGAAAGCTTACTAATGGGCTGTTAACAACTTCAGTTAGAAAGCTCACAGGATGGCTAAAATGTGACATTTTTAGTTGCAGAATATGTATTTTAATAAAAAAATATGATTTGGCTCTATTTCCCATTTATATCAGTTGTACTGTTTTGCTGGAGGAGAGATTCAAAAGGACATTTACAAGTAAGTCTCAAAAATGGACTCTTGCAAATAAGTCATACAAAAAAATCTTCATCTGACAGGGTGGAGATGGTAACAAGTTGAACTTTATGTACGTCTTGTCAGAGATGTAGTCCTTCCTAGCCAAGTAAGTAGTAGGCGATTAGGGATAGTGACAGTACCGGAAGCTAGAGTAGTTGGGAGATCAGCATGTAATCTAGTCACCCATGTAGTAGCTAACATGTCAGCTAACAATGAATGTATTTCAGACCCTTTCAATGTGGAACTTTGAGGAACGTGAACTTTTTAAGACCCCAAATGAGGAATGTTCCTCAAAATGAGGTACACTTAACAGGTGTATGCCTGCAGCAGGCTGAGTCTTACTTTCCAGCTCCTTACAACAAATGTGATCCTTCTGTCAAATGGTATGCCTACATTACTCTTGTATTCATGTAAACAAAACAAAAAAAAACATATCACATTTTACAGCAAACATATCAGCTACTACATGGGTGACTAGATTACATGCTGATATCCCAACTACTCTAACTTCTGGTACTGTCACTATCCCTAATCTCCTACTGATTACTTGGCTAGGAAGGACTACATCTCTGACAAGACGCACATCAAGTTCAACTTGTTACCATCTCCACCCTGTCAGATGAAGATTTTTTTTGTATGACTTATTTGCAAAAGTCCATTTTTGAGACTTACTTGCAAATGTCCTTTTGAATCTCCATTCTCTCCTCCAGCAAAACAGTACAAGTGTTTTTTTTTCCTTCTAATCAACTTTTTGAAACTAAGATTTGTCTCTGAAGACTCCATCCTATTATAAGCTTCACTGACTAGGTATGGTGCAATATCTAAACTTCCATTTCTGTTGTGCTTTTAACACATTTACACGTGCCTGCATTCCCCTGTGCTCACCATGTGCTTCCTCGGTTTCATTACTAATAATTTATTTTTGAGCACCTGCTGTTTACTTCTGCAAATCTCGGATTTTACTTAACCCAGTTGTATTGTCTTTGATGCGGATACATAACTTAGGTCATGCTGCCAGCAGAAGCAAGTAGTAATCTGCCGAAAACAGTCCTTCTGTATTTATGATTTAGCACAAAACAAGCAGGAAGTATTTGCATCACAAACTACACATAAATTGATACTGTGGAGTCCCGGGTTTACTTACATTCCCCGATCAACTAATTCTGCAGAGCAAGACTCAGGAATAGCCAACTATTAAACTGAGCTGTGGTTTTTCCCGGGTTTTATTTTCCGAACACTTCAACACAATCCAACATTTGTACAGCCATTTACTACTTATGCTGGCTCCCCTATGGTGTGGTACCCGAGTCCACCAAGAAGTAATTCTTCCCTCACATAATACCACCCCAAAATGCAGCTAGATCACTGCTGTTTGCCATCGCCCCCAACAACGGTCCCACGAGCTGATACACAAAGTGCTGGAACACACACACACACACACACACACACACACACTGACTGATCGCTCACCTTGGGCTTGTCAAAAGTGGGCGCATTGCTGTTGGTGTTAACGTTGTCCATGCTTGTTGGGCTCAGCGCCAGTCTGGGGATAGGTTTCTTTCTAAGGTAAGTCCGTAGAACTCGGACCACGACTTTCCTGTTTTAGAGGCTCCCCCTAAAGGCAGCCTCCCTTTTTTGGTTCCCCAATTTAAACAGCGGCTACCCAAGACACGCCTGGTTCTGCCCACCAGCCTGCCCCGCGGCTCGTGCTCGGGGCTGCCCCCAGCTGCCACATCAGGGCCATGTCAACAAAGCAAGAGAAGCGAAGACTTCTGCACACTTTCAGCATGCAAATGCTCTACTACCAAAGACATGCTGACTGTATTTTTCTTTTCTTTTCTTTTTAATCAGTCTGTCGGTGTTCTCCAGTTGTAGGTACAATACAAATTCATAAAGCAAACAAATGTCTGCTAAGGACGCAGGACTAGCTGTTCAGCAATTTTTCTTGCTAAGGTGAAAATGAAAAAGTGGAGTGGATTATGTCATCCTCAGGAGATAAAACGGGTTTGGCTGAATGGTCCTTCCTGATAGCAGTGTTAGCACTACAGGACGAAATATGTTAAAACCGGCCTGCATGGATGGGAGGTAATAATAGCTAATGGGTGTAAACGCAGTATGGCTCTGACAGCTTTTAGGAAAAAGACGGACTGTGTTCCACGCCCTCTCTTTCCTGTGAATGAGTGTATCCATTTCTTGTTGTTGAAAATTGCTTTTATGTTAACACTTCTGCAGCGTTTTTTAGTGTTAGAAGTTACTTTACCCATAGCTCTCAACCTTCCATCTCCAAAATGACGAACACTACTTCTCACAATGTGAAACAAATGGGCAAAATGTGGAACACTTACTAATGGCTTACTAACAACTTAAACTAGAAATCTCATAGGATGGCCAAAATGTGTTATTTAAGCAATAACCCACACCTGGGTGTGGGAAATACTGGATTTACCCACTGTTGGTGTGGTTTGGTCACGAGGGCGAAGTCAGAGTGGCCAAACAAAGACAACCGTGGGTAAATCCAGCATTATCTACACCCAGAAGTGGGTTATTGCTATTATACAATGACATTATTTAAGAAAAAAAATACTTTTCTTAAATAAAGGGATTGTATAATGCCTCCTTGCTGCCCTTCCGTAGCTGTCTGGTATTCTGCGGCATTTCTGATGTACTGCGCATGCGTATGCTTACGCAGTACATCAGAGCTGTGGGTGGAGGCAACGGAGAAAGCAAGATCTCCGCTGCTTTTTACAAAGTGTCTCGCTATGTTAAAGGAGTTTAACATAGTGAGGCAGCTTTAAAAAAAACAACGGAGAATCTCTGTTGCTTTTTTTAAAGCTGTTGCGCTATGTTAAACCCATTTAACATAGCTAGACAGCTTTAAAAAAAGCAACGGAGAAAGGAAGATCTCTTGTTACTTTTTTTAAAGCTGTCTCGCTATGTTAAACTCCTTTAACATAGCGAGACAGTGTCTAAAAAGCAACAGAGATCTTGCGTTCTCCGTTGCTGTAAAAAAGACTTATACTAATGGAAAAAGTCCGGGCGACCGGACCTTTTTCCATTAGTATAAGTCTGATTTACAACGTGCATGCTGACCAATCAGCCTGCACGTTTTGGAGTATTCATGGGGGGTTGTATAATTTTACTTATGGAATAGGTCTTTTAATTAAATAATGTGATTCAGTTCTATTTACCATTGATATCATTTAAAATATTGCTAACATTGAAATGGTCTGTCACACATTCAATGTGGAACTTCGAGGAACATGAACTTTTTAATACCCCAAATGAGGAATGTTCCTCAAAATGAGGTGCACCTGAGAAGTATGACTTTACCCACTTGTTGAACACACACACACACACACATACACACACACACACACACACACACACACACACACACACACACACACTAAATAATTTGTGCATTTGTTGAAAGTGTTTTTCCAGGCAAACATTAGTAAAAGGAAATTAGACGTAAATAATACTATTTGTAATGTTTACAGTGTTGGGTAGTTGTCTTAAATTTTATCATTGTTCACAGCTGCAGGTATATAAGTATACCCCATTTTGAAAAGTCCATGTTCCTTGGTGTTTCAACCTCTTAGAGCAAGAAATCTGGACAAAGCCATAAAAATGGGGAGACAAAGGCCCAAAAATAGGGACAATTTTTAAATATTGCTCTTACAAACTTAGAAAGTTGATAGAATAACAGGTTTCACATTAGCGTGAATTTTATAAAGGCTACGAAGCCTAAAACTCAAAATTCTGTCATTATTATCAGACATCAGTCCTCAGTGATTTGCCAGAAAACAATTTTTGGTGAAACAGACCAAAAATATGAGAATAAAATCTGGGCATTCTGTGAAAATCTGGACAGTTGAGTGGTATGTTTGTGTTCCATAATGAAAGGGTTTATATTACACATTCATTATTAAGAATGTTTAACTAATATCCACAGAGAATAATACTAAATTGTATTAACTCATGAAAACCACTTTTTATACATATAAAGTAACATGCTTAACAATGCTGGGAGCTTCCTATCTAAAGTTGTTAGTGAATGTTTCACATTTGGCCATTTGTTCCACATTATGAGTGACAATGTACCACATTTTGGAGATTGAATGTTGAGAGCTATGGTTTAAGGATTATTCAAAAGTGCATTTATATGTGACTAATATGGAAAAGCAAACAGTACTGAAAGCAGATATGATTATACATGAAAAGAACACACCAGGATCCTATCACTTGTCTAGTTATCAAAATATACATTCTTAGCGCAGCAAAATATTGTTTGGTTAATATATACAGGCTGTTTTTTGCTGCACTAAGAATGTTCACATCGAACTCTTATGCGTTGGACAACATAATTCAATACAGATTTCTGTTACAATGCAGAAGCTGTGTAGTAAATGTGAAGCTAACTTAATTAGTACAAATTCAAACTCCTTCAAAGTTGAATTGTTACACAAAATCTTAGAAGGTAAACTTATGGATGATTCTACTGATTGTCACTGTATTAACAACACTTTTCTACATACCGTTGTATTATTTGTGGAATCCTGGAATGTGTACTTCTAATTAACTGTAAAAACAATACCTATGGACAGATTACTTGTTCGTCTTAGTGTTCCTATTAACAACAACGAGGGCAACAATGATGTTAGCACAGCTGAATCTACTCAAACTTCTATACTAAATTCAAGAAGACAAACTAAAAAAAAAATACAGAAAGATTCACACTTGAGATACTCTAATTCACCAAAAAAGCTAAAAAGAGAAAAATCACAAGGAATATAAATCTTAAAAGAAGTAAGTAAGCTAGTAAGGTAAGTTATGCAGTCCACATTGTTGACTGTGATTTGACAAGCTCTGGTGCCATATCCAAGCAGGCCCCAGTCCATAGTTTTGCAATTAATGCAAGCAAACTCTCTAGTCATGAATCAAAGGGTAGTTTGGAAACTACAAACTCAGTACCTGCTAGACCACTGTCACTTTCATCACATTTAATAATGAAAATACAGTTTCAGTTAATTTTTTTTCCCTCTGTAATTATTACCAAACTTATAGCTCCTTCATCAGTTCTCTTTTCTGAAGTTATTCTTATCTAATCTGATAAAAAACATTGTTAAACTAGTAGGTCAGATTCTACATGAACAAATGACAGATGACACAAAGATGAAAAGACTGAAAAGAAGAACATTAGGTAGCAATCTCATGTGGGAATTACCAACTCCTCCTCCAGAAGGTGAACCTCTAGAGCATATTCAAGAACGCCTGCAGAAGGTGAACCTCTAGAGCATATTCAAGAATGCCTGCAGAAGGTGAACCTCTAGAGCATATTCAAGAATGCCTTAACACTGTAGATAGTTTCACTTATGAGAACCATACTGAATATAACCCTTCTGCTGTAGAGTCAATCTTTCCTTTTATTAACAAGAAACATCTTTGTTGAATTACCACTGTTGACATAGGCAATCATACATTTATATTAATTAAAACAAATTATATTGACATATTTTCAGTTTCAAATATTTTACATCACGTATAATCTTCTATATAGTCATTGTCATTTGAACATTACATAGATCATTCAGTTCCTGCTTTCCCTTAAACATCATTCCCTCCTCCAAAACATTTTTCTGCATGTATTGTTTACACAATTCCCATTTTTCTATGTAATTTGCTGATAAGCTTTTCTAAAAATCCCACTTTCAGTTCATAATTCTGTTACTAGTCACTACTTCTAGTACGATTGATTTAGACTTTGACTTCTATTTCCTAATAATTGCATCTTTGGAAGCCACCAGAAGTAAACTCAGCAAGATCTTTTTATGTCTAGACAATATCAGTTATGTCCCTTAGTTACACCAGTTTTCTCATCTAGTATTTATGTTAGAGTAGTCTGCAGGGAATATTTCAAATCTGACAACTCGTTACACTCCCAAAATATGTTCCCAATTGCTTCTTTATTCCCTGGCAAACGTACAACATATGCAATCTACCTGAGGAAAAATTCTTTGGAGTCTGCTTGGGGTATAAAAATACATATGCCACCACTTCCAAGCAAAAATCCTAACTCTTCAAGACTTTGTTGTATATGCGGGAGCCATACATATATCCCCCCCCATTGTTTTTTTGTGAATGTTTGTCCAGTCTTTCTTTCCATTCCTTTCTGACCACCTCTGATTGATTCCTATAGTTATTATTTAATATTTTTGTCAGAAAAATATGTATTAGTATATGTATTAGTAATATGCTTAGTGCATTTAGAGCTTGAAAAGGGTTAACACATTTATTCTATTTTACACTGCATAAATCTGTACAAATTACAGAAGCTTTCTGACCTTGTATTGTCATGAAATATGCACAGCTAAAATCTTTGCTTATGCCTTGGAAATTTACTGAGAAGCAGATGATTTCTGCTTGTGTCAGGAAAATAATGAGTAGAACAATACCACTTGTATTAATGTTATGAAACTTAGACAAGGAGTTCCGCTTGTGCTGTGAGAAAATACACAGCTGCAGAAGCTATAGATAATCAGAACAAAGACTGCTTGAAAATATGAACTGCAATCAGCATTTGCTTGTGCTTAAGTTAGAGAAGTACCTTGAAATGTAACACATGTATTAGAATTACACAATAGAAGCTTGTAACGGGCTAGGGCCCACCAAGGCCAGGTTGTTTTTCTCAAAATGTTTTTCGCAAATATAGTCATGTCAGCAGAAAATGTGAGTAACATCTGCTGTAGAACAATACTGAAAGTTGTGTTTAATTACGTCAGCCATAGAAGGCCATGTCTTCTAAAACAGTATAAGAATAGCATACTAACTGTTAGTAGTTAGGCAAAATCCTGTATTTGCATGTTTTTGTCTCCTTGCTGCAAGTTATTAAATGTGCCTTAACTGAACCTTACGTGTATTGGTCTTTGAAGTTTTTTCCTTTGACAGATTGGTCCCTCGAGCCAGAAACCCTCACTTCGCCTCGGATCAGACAAGCCATGTGGCTTGAAACCGTACGGGGAAGAAACCACATCGGTTCTTCTTATTTGAAAAGCCCTCTGACTGAATTGTCGTACAAAAGAGGCCAGCCACTTTCTGATCTGCGACTGAAGGACGGGTTTACACGAACCAGGTGATCAATCACGAAGGCTCAGGTAAGGTGAATCTACCTTTTTTCTGTTTTAGATCAGGGACTAGATTTGCATTGTTTTGTTGAGACTTTGTTTTTACAAGTCAGGGACAAAAAGATTACTGTCTTGTCATAGATCAGGGAAACAGAGCAGGTAGGCAGTCATTCTGAAGAGGCTATAACAAAATCCGTGGTACCACGTTAAAAAATACGGAGTTACGTAATGATTAAAAGGGTAGAACAAAATGGGTAATAATTGCACAAAAAGATCCCAAAATCCGCCGTTAACCGAAGACGTGAAATACATGCAGTCACAGCATGCTGATAATATTAAATACTATTCAAAATGGGTTGATAAGTATGAATTTGATGGTAAATTAGAAAAATCCTCGCTTATCAAACTTGTCAAACAGCTTAAAACCGATTCCAAAGGTCTGGTAAAAAAGCAGCGCCAATTAGGAATTCCTCAGGCACACAGGTGGATTGAGGAAGTAAACCGCAGGGAACAAAAGAATAATAATTCAAAAACAATGTTTTTAGATAAGGAGGACAATAACTTAGTAATAGCATCGTCCCCTCCACCTCCCTTACCAGAATATGAAGCAAGTGAATAAGTTAGTCCACCCCCGTGATATCCTGCTGTCGCTGTAAATAGAGACACTACAAAAGCAAAACCGTTTATTAGAGATCCCATCGAGACCAGGTCTCGAACACGGGCAGATAACTCAAAAGGGGACATTGAATTATATCAAATGGGTAGAAATTCACGATCTATGAGTGAAGAAGAAATATGCCCACTTATAGAAGTGCCTAATCCTCAGGCAGGACAAGAAGGTCAGGACCCAACTATTGTAGTGTATAGACCCTGGACTCTGGAAGACATCCGGAAAGCCACTGAGGGAATTCCTCATCCAAAAGTTAATTTTAGAAAGTTATTAGAAGATTTGCAAGGAATGAAGTTGAGTTATAATTTAAATGGAGAAGAGGTAGAAAAAGTAGTCAGACAAATTGTGGGACCAGATTGGCACATGATTAGTGGCAACTGGAATCCCCGTGACGCTGCGTTCAGGCCCCTCCCACATAGCAGCGCAGAGCTAGACAACAGAGTAAAAAGTCTTTCAGACTGCATCTCTGAGAAATGGAAGCCTAGGGCAGACTGGACTTGCATTAATCAATGCATCCAACAAGAAGGTGAAACTATTGACAGATATTATGCCAGACTGTTAGAATGTTTTAATAACCATTGTGGAGTGCAGGTTCCTGAAGATCAGACACATGATTCCCCATATGAGCAGCAGTTAAAGAATGCATTTTTGAAAGGCAGCATTGCACCCATAAGCAGTTTTATTACAAAGCACATGGTAGATCATCGTACAAGCAGGTTACAGTCATTACTTGAATATGCTAGGCATGCCGAAAGGCATTTTAATAGCAAAAAGAAAAAGAAAGCCCAAGTATTTTCTGTAGAAGATGGAGCAGAAGTTTATGTAGTACAGTCCGGGAAAAAGGGCAAGAGAAATGCCCAGGGAAACAAACAATCTGATCAGAGGACTTTGAAGGGTGAAAGAAAAGGGGTGAATGTTTTAAATGCAGTAAAAAGGGACACTTGGCAAGGGATTGCAAGAAAAACAAGAAGGCAACCACGGAGGACAAGGAGGGTGAGGACTGACTATATGATAGTCAAGAATCACTAGAAGGGGATAGCGGGGAAATGACAAATGAGAATGTGATAGAGGGAGTAGAGGATGTGACAGAAGAAATAGAGGAAGTGCAGGAAGTTATGGATAGTGAAGAAAATGAAATATTGGATTTAGCTTTATTGAGCTTAGAGCTCTATTTAGCAAACACAAAACCAGAAGTTACACTCCTGGTAGAAGGGAGGGAAGTCAAATTCTTGTGTGACTCAGGGGCATCACGGACCCTGATACATCCCTCCAAACTACCAGAGAATTCAGAGTCACCTGATTACATATTAGTGAAAGCAGCTAATGGACAGCTGTATCAGGAGCCCCTCTCCCACAATATTGCAATAACTGATCCTGTTTCAGGATTGACCCAGAAAAGCAAAATTGTTGTTTCTGCAAAATGCCCAGTAAACCTCTTGGGCAGAGACCTTATGCAGCTATTTGGTATAGCAGTAGTTCCGACTATGCAGGGTATGGAAGCACAGCGACAAATTGATACCTTTGCAGTGCAATCGGATGGTGAAATATTTTATTGGTACAGCCAGGACTTGGTTACAACTGGTCCAGGGGCAGTGACCGAAGAGTTGATGAACGTAGCTATCAGCATGTTCCCCTCCCTTGACATTGATAAACAACATCTGTTGCACTGTACTGTGTATTATTGTAACACACCAGGACCTGATAAGGGATATGAGCAAGAATTGTTTAGAAATCGTGCAAACAGATTGATATTACATAATCTGTACTGGGACATGGAAGGGAACAGTGTAGCCAGCTGTTCATTGCCCCAGGAGTTCTTTGCACTCTATAAATCTAATTGATTACCACATGTTAGCTTAACTAAGAACAAGAATGTAAAATGAGTAGACTTAGGAGAAAAAGTCACGAGATGGGAAAAGCAGACAGAGTTAGAACTGTCAGAACAGGGAATACAAAGGCAGAAGTTGAATTGGATAATTCAGACCCACCCAGCCGTGCACTTGCAGTCTAGCAAGGACAGCTGATTAGCACTCCTATTGAAGGAGGAAGAGAATGCCTTACAGAATATACCAGGAACTCTTTGGTCAACAGGAAAGTCAGATGTAGGACTTATTCGTACAGCGGGACCAGTTACTATTATGCCAAAGTCAACATTTAGACCACAGAAAAGATAGTATCCCTTAAGAAAAGATGCAGAGGTAGGAATCAAACCTGTTATAGCAGCTTTACTTAAGGAAGGGGTGCTGGTGGAATCTCCTGATTCACCATGTAACACGCCCTTATTTCCTGTTAAGAAAGCAAATGGAGAATGGCGTATGGTCCAAGATTTACAAGCTGTAAATGATGCAGTAATACCAAGGGCACCTACGGTGCCAGACCCACACACCCTGTTGAATGATTTAAAACCTCAACAGAAATATTTTTCTGTGGTAGATATCAGCAATGCGTTCTTCTCAATACCGATACACCTTGACAGCCATTATTGGTTTGCATTCACATTTCAGGGGAAAAGGTATGCATATACGCGACTACCACAAGGATATTGTGAAAGTCCGACAATATTCTCACAAGAAATGGCAAGCAACTTGGCGGGATTTACCCCACCGAGAGGTAGTCAGATTTTACTTTATGTTGATGATATCCTGCTGGCGGCCCCCACCCAGCAAGATTGTAAAGAAGATACCATAGCACTATTACAATTTTTAGCCACTGAAGGACATAAAGTAAACAAAAATAAACTGCAGCTTTGGAAAAAACAAGTTAAATACTTAGGATATGTAATATCCAAAGAGGGTAGGACATTAGATGAGGACAGAAAAATAGTGATTTTACAAGCACCAAAACCCAGTACCAAGAAGGAAATGATGTCCTTCCTGGGTACGACTAATTTTTGTCGGAGCTGGATTCCAAACTATGCCTTGGAATCTGCACCACTGACTAACCTGATTTATAAAAAGCCTATGGCAGCACAGGATTTGTTACAATGGACACCAGAAGCAGAATCTGCTTTCTGCAAACTGAAACAGTTAATAGCGTCCTCATTAGTTTTGGGATTACCAAACTATCATAAACGTTTTTTCTAAACTGTAGATTGTAAGCAAGGTTATATGACATCAGTGTTAACAGAGCAGCATGGGGACAAGCAACGCCCTATTGCTTACTATTCATCACAGCTAGACCCAGTGGCACGGTCTTTAGCTCACTGTGTACAAGCAGTAGTTGCAGCTGCAATGGCAGTACAGGCTTCGGCCTCAGTAGTTTTGTTCCACCCAGGGACGTCGGGAGGCATACGCACTGTACTGATTTCAGTACAACTTTTTTAGAAGAGGGGGTAGCTTTTTTTTAAAAAAAAAAAAAAAAAAAAAAAAAGGTACGTACATATTTCTTCCTTTTTAAAAGGTATCGGCTCCTTTAATGAGGATACCAGTCAGTCGGAAGTGAGCTCACGTCATGTCCGGCTGGCTGCGAGCGGGAAATGTGCAGTAGTGAGCGAGCGAGTGGAAGAAGACAAGCGCAAATGGATTTTCGCTGCGAAGATAAGAACTGTAGTTGGACTTTCACTGCGAGCAGGAAATGTAGTTGGACTTGGAAGGCAATCATGAACAGATTATCAGGTAAGAGTGTATGTGTTGGACGGCAATCATGAACAGATTTGAGAGAGTGTATGTAATGAGCGAGATTGGAAGGCAATCGTGTGTGTGTGAGATTGGAAGGCAAGTGTGTGTGTGTGAGATTGGAAGGCAAGTGTGTGTGTGTGAGATTGAAAGGCAAGTGTGTGTGAGATTGGAAAGCAAGTGTGTGTGTGTGAGATTGGAAGGCAAGTGTGTGAGATTGGAAGGCAAGTGTGTGTGTGTGTGTGTGTGTGTGTGTGTGTGTGTGTGTGTGTGTGTGTGTGTGTGTGTGTGTGTGTGTGTGTGTGTGTGTGTGTGTGTGTGTGTGTGTGTGTGTGTGTGTGTGAGATTGGAAGGCAAGTGTGTGTGTGTGTGTGTGTGTGAGATTGGAAGGCAAGTGTGTGTGTGTGTGTGTGTGTGTGTGTGTGTGTGTGTGTGTGTGAGATTGGAAGGCAAGTGTGTGTGTGTGTGTGTGTGTGAGATTGGAAGGCAAGTGTGTGTGTGTGTGTGTGTGTGTGAGATTGGAAGGCAAGTGTGTGTGTGTGTGTGTGAGATTGGAAGGCAAGTGTGTGTGTGTGTGTAAGATTGGAAGGCAAGTGTGTGTGTGTGTGTGTGTAAGATTGGAAGGCAAGTGTGTGTGTGTGTGTAAGATTGGAAGGTAAGTGTGTGTGTGAGATTGGAAGGCAAGTGTGTGTGTGTGTGTGTGTGTGTGTGTGAGATTGGAAGGCAAGTGTGTGTGTGTGTGTGTGTGTGTGTGTGTGTGTGTGTGTGTGTGTGTGTGTGTGTGTGTGTGTGTGTGTGTGTGTGTGTGTGTGTGTGTGTGCCCCCACATTATACACCTGCTGGCTATAGGTGTTCAGGCTCAAACCCTGTACCTTTGCTTCAGGGTAAGAAGAGCCTAAAGTCCCTAACCACCACCATTTCTGAACTTTGTTCAGATTTGCTTTTCTAATGGTTGTGAGCTATGGTGAGAAGTGAGAACTGAAGTTGTATTTCCCCCATTATTGTTTTTGTTTGTCCAGGTTTTTGTGCTAAGGTGTGAAGTGAGAACTGAATTTGTATTCCCTCATTATTGGCTTTGTTTGTCCAGGTTTTTTGTGCTAAGAGGTTGAGAGCTATCTGATAGCCATGAAGTTTGTCTTCCTATTTTTCCAATTGCTGATTTAGCATAGTGGTATGTTGCACTGAGTGTAGTGCATATGGTTCTGGGTTCAATACATGCATGGTGATAACACAGCATTTTATTCTAGCAACTTTCCAAAATTATACAAGCAATGTTTAAAATGTGTCCCTGGTTTTGGGGCTTTTGTCCTCCCCCAATAAATGTTGACTTTTTCCAGATTTCTTGTGTTGCAAAGTTCAGAGATACAGCTGAGTGTCGACATTTTACAAGGAGCTGAGTGCTGCAGGAGAACTAAAGTTTAGTACTGCTTATGCTGAGTCTGCTTGTACTGTTAATAGCACAACAGGTAGTGTACTTGCTTTTGATGCAGAAGGCTGTGGGTTCTTCTCCCACAGGAGGTAGATGCATTGCTGATACTGTACTGTCTTATAAAGGGGGGGTGGATGCTGTAGTCCGTTTTGGCGAAGATATCTAGTAGTAACTATGAACCTGTTATCAGTTTGCAATCCATTCCCTATTGCAATATTACTAGTGTATCATTGTTTTTAATGCAACATAGGCAATTTATTCCTCAAGGGCAACAGGCAGTTTATTTGTAGATGAAACCATGAAATATAAAGTTGTTTGCTAGCAGCAGCCTCTTCATTAGTTACAGATTTCTTTAATATGGAATTGTGTAGATGGCTTTTACTAGTTCAGAGATTGTGCATATTTACTGATACTGGTGGACTGTAGAAGTTTGAGTAGACTTTTATGATGGAAATGTTATGAATTGGGCTGTTTTGTCATTATTGGTGCATGCATTTTGTTTCATTGTTTACTGGAAAAATGCTCAAAACAATAAATTTAAAATGCTCTCTAACAACTATACTGTATTGTACAAGGAATATAATTTAATACAATCAGGAAGGTGTATCAAAGAGCACGTGTATGTTTCATGTGCAAGGGGCCTATGATTTGAAAACAGCCCAAAGTTCATCTTTATCTGCCACTGGCAAAATGTATTTTCTTTGAATGTGGGTTTCAATGCTGTTTCAATAAATGTGAGTTTCAATGGTAGAGAAGTTTTAATGCTAAGTCTAGTTTCATTGTGAGACTGCATTGCTTTTTTAGCAGATATTTATTGGTGTTCGTGCTGTAAAATGCAAAATAAAACTTTTCTGGCAAATCATTTAGGAATGAAGTCAGTAAATAATGACCGACGTTAAGTTTCAGACGTCATAATCTTCAGAAAAATGCATGCTAAAGCAAGACCTGATATTCTATCAATTGTCTTAAGTTTATACAAGATAAATTTTTAGTACTGTTTGTATGTTCCCCCAATATATTTGGCCTTGTCCAGATTTCCTGCATTAAGAGGTTGAGAGGTATGAGCAAATAAATCGCTTTATGGAATTAGGAATATCCAGACCTCTCAACTGACCCCAATTTTGGCTCAAAATGTTGCTCTCCCCCTAATAATCTCTCCGCAAAATAGCAATTGTGGAAGAAAACGTGGAGGGTTTACTTTTATAAATAACTGTAATGATCAGAGTTATGCATTACTTTTATTTCAGAAATGCATGTAGATTCTCTAATTTTGTCAGCTGCTCAAGTTAAAACTGTGCTTATATTAAAATGGTGTCCCTTCTTTGACAGGTTCCCAGCTGTATTGCCTGGCAATCCTCTACCCCAACTACCATGCTGCATTTTTCAAAGAACTGACTTTCAAGTTCATTTTCAGTTCAAGGAACTGAGTTTGAGTGAATTTATATTATATTACTGAAGAGGCATTACAGCGAATGCCTCTTCATCGACTCTAAGAGCGAACCGTGAATTACGAGAATGGCCATAGCTTGAGGGGGGGTAGCAGTTTGAGAGCTGTGAGTACAAATTTGAAAATCCTAGCTACACCCCTGGTTCCACCCTCTCACATTGAGAGTGCCTCATGCAGTCACAATTATTTTACTGCAAGAGAATGTAGCATATCTTTCCCCTGCTAGGCATCTTTCCTGTATGACTATATTGTTGAGCCAACCTCATATGACAATTGAACGATGCACGACTTTGAACCCTTCTACCTTGCTCCCAACCCCTGCAGATGGCACACCGCACAGCTGCATGCAGGTGATTGAGCAAAAGACACTGCCTAGAAAAGATCTCACGGATGTCCCCTTGGATGATGCCAAGGTGACATACTACGTGGATGGCTCGTGCAAAAGAGGTCCTGCAGGACAGATCCTAGTAGGATATGCAGTAGTTTCTGATACTGACATTATAGAAGCAAAATCTTTACCACACAATTTATCTGCACAGGCAGCAGAATTGATTGCCTTGACATGGGCATGTACCTTAGCAAAGGGTAAATGTGTGAACATTTTTACTGACAGCCAGTACGCTTTTCTACTGTACATGTTTTTGCGCAACAGTGTAAAAATCGAGGAATGATAACATCTACTGGCAAAACCAATCAATCATGCACAATTTATTTTAGATCTTTTAGAATCTATTCAGTTACCTCAGAAAGTAGCTATTTGTAAATGCACAGTTCATACCAAGCAACAGGATAGGATTTCAAAAGGTAATGCGAGAGCTGATACAGCTGCAAAGCAGGCAGCTTCAGAAGTATTTCTTTTGAATGAAGAATTACAACCCTCTGAGATTTTAGATGTAGAAATGTTAAAGACAATGCAGACACTTACTATGCAAGCTGAAAACCAAAGATGGGTGAAACGAGGAGCAATTCTCGAAATGGGGCTGTACATCTCTAAAGAAGGGAAACCGATATTGCCATCTAATTTGTTTAGATATGCAGCTTTGTTGAGCCATGGGCAGTGCCATGTCTCAACAGGGGGGATGGTACAGCTGGTGAACCAAGTGTTCACGACATACGGATTCTTAAGCTACTCTAAAAAATTTTGTTCGATATGCCACGTTTGTAATAAACATCATGCACAAGGGGCGTTAAAGCCCAAGCAAGGGAGTTTCCCTACACCACCGTATCCATTTCATACTATCTGTATGGATTTCATAGAATTGAACAAATGTGAAAATAAGAAGTATTGTCTTGTCATTGTAGATATGTTTTCCAGATGGGTGGAAGCCTTTCTGACTAAAAATCGAGATGCGGCTACCGTAGCGAAAATTCTTGTTAAAGAAATCATCCCTAGATTGGGCATTCTGGAAAGGATCTACAGTGACAACGGCACACACTTTGTAAACCAAACCATACAACAGTTAAGTAAACATTTTGGTATTTCTTTAAAAAATCATTGTGCGTATCACCTGCAATCTGCAGGGCTAGTAGAGAGGCATAATGGGATTTTAAAGAGTAAGCTAAGGAAGTTAATAGTAGAAACACAGAGAAATTGGGTGTACTGTCTGCCCCTGGCACTGTTGAGCATGAGAATTGTTCTGAATGCAAAAGGATTGACTCCTTTTGAAAAACTATTTGGAAGGGCTTATTATATACCTCAGTGGAAACCTCTCATGCCCGCAGACCAGGAAGCCAATGGTACACTAGCAGGGTATATGAGAAATTTGTTGAATTCTAAACATCTGTTGCAGTCAAATTCTGTTTCAGATAAAGAACAAACCAGACCATCAGAAGTGGCAGTGGCCCCAGGTACCTGGATCTGGGTGAAAACAATAAAGAAGAATTGGGCGTCACCAAAGTGGGAAGGTCCATATCAAGTGCTTCTGTCAACACCCACTGCAGTCAAGATCGCAGAGAGTGCCTCGTGGATCCACCTGACACACTGCAAACTAGTTAAGAACTTTGAACTGGACAAAAATCTTGCCACATGTCAAGAGCAAAAATGATAGAATCCAGAACAAACAGGAATGCAGAACAACCATTTCCTCAGAAGTATTGCATGATCATCCTGTTAACTGTACTATTGACAATAATCTTTTTGCTGTGGCCTTTCCTTTTCCCAGCCACACAAACTGAACTGAATAAACGTGAAGCATTGCTCATAGATTGGCATCCAAACTTCAACACTTACCAGGCAATTAAATATGTGTATGCTGAGACTTTCAATGTTTTGAATTGCTGGATTTGCACAGCTTTGCCGACAGCATACGGGGGATTATTAATGACTACAGTCCCCCTAGGGGTCAATGAGACCTGGGAAAACTTGATTTATGATACCGCAACCATTACATCACAAGATAAAATAGCATTGCACTTGTCTGTTCCACAAAAGGGAACTGTGTGTTTTTATAAAAATGATACTGTTCAGGTGGGTTGGAGCAATTGCAATGTGACTGTTCCTTATAAATGTTACACTAAAGCTAACAATGCAGGTTCTTATTGTAATACAAACTATGATCCATTTCTTGAATTGATGCACAAAACAATTGAAGTAAAGCATAATTCTGTTCTTTATAAACAACTGTCTATAATTGATAGAAAACTGTTTCATGCAGGGCGAGTGTATAGTCATAGCAAAGTTATTACTAAAGTAGAGGACTGTTGTTTTGTATGTGGCAGAAAGGCATACAAGTGGTTACCTGAGAATTGGTCCGTCAGTTGTTTTTTGGGCTACCTGGTTCCGGCCATACGACACACTGCAGTTTTGCCTCAAGGAAAAATTGAATGTCAGAAGTCAAGAAACCTGTGAATCCAGTGGGGCAAATCGATGTGCATTGGAAAAAACATCATTCTATAGGCAAAGGACTGACACACATGGACTTGAGTGATAGTGTTATATCGTGGGCAGGCATATTACCAGCATATGGAGCAGTGAAATTGATCTGGGAGCTGAGAAAACTGTCTAAACTTCTCGAAGTAATGACCAATGCAACTTTTTCTGCTCTCGAATTAGTGACTGATGAACTGAATGCCATGAGAACTGTAGTGCTTCAAAACTGCATGGCTCTCGACTTCACCCTAGTGGCGAGAGGTGGTACTTGTGCTTTAATCCAGGAAGAGTGCTGTTTGTATATTCCTGACCATAAACACGAGATAGACAATCATCTTGAGGTAATTCAGCAAGTGTTGGCCATGACCAAACCAGGCCCAAACCCACTGATGGACTTTTTCCAGAAATGGTTTGGGGGTGGGGTACCATCCTAATGAACATCCTGATTGCCATTTGTGTAGGAATGCTCCTACTGGGAGTATGTGTTTGTTGTGGCATCCCCTGCATGAAAAGACTGATTAAAGACTTTATAGACATGTCAGTTTCTGAAACCTTATATCAAAGTACTGAGTTTGAAGAACTGTTAAAAGATTGAAAATGCTTTCATAAGTTTAAACTGAATGACTCTCTTAACTGCAAATCCTAAGTGGAAGAGGTTAGGAGAAGAAAACAAACTGTTTATGCTTATTTTGAAAGTAGAATAAAAGTATTAAAAGGGGGGAAATGTCAGAAAAATATGTATTAGTATATGTATTAGTAAAATGGTTAGTGCATTTAGAGCTTGAAAAGGGTTAACACATTTATTCTATTTTACACTGCATAAATCTGTACAAATTGCAGAAGCTTTCTGACCTTGTATTGTCATGAAATATGCGCAGCTAAAATCTTTGCTTATGTCTTGGAAATTTACTGAGAAGCAGATGATTTCTGCTTGTGTCAGGAAAATAATGAATAGAACAATACCACTTGTATTAATGTTATGAAACTTAGACAAGGAGTTCCGCTTGTGCTGTGAGAAAATACACAGCTGCAGAAGCTAGAGATAATCAGAACAAAGACTGCTTGAAAATATGAACTGCAATCAGCATTTGCTTGTGCTTAAGTTAGAGAAGTACCTTGAAATGTAACACATCTATTAGAACTACACAATGGAAGCTTGTAACGGGCTAGGGCCCACCAAGGCCAGGTTGTTTTTCTCAAAATGTTTTTCACAAATATAGTCATGTCAGCAGAAAATCTGAGTAACATCTGCTGTAGAACAATACTGAAAGTTGTGTTTAATTACGTCAGCCATAGAAGGCCATGTCTTCTAAAACAGTATAAGAATAGCATACTTCCTGTTAGTAGTTAGGCAAAATCCTGTATTTGCATGTTTTTGTCTCCTTGCTGCAAGTTATTAAATGTGCCTTAACTGAACCTTACGTGTATTGGTCTTTGAAGTTTTTTCCTTTGACAGTTTTATATGCCCTACTAATTACCCATTTTTTAACAGCAGCCTCTGTTAAAAAGCTTCTGTTCTAGATCATAGATTCTACTAAAAACTCTGCAAGTGCTGGTCTTTCGCTTATGATTCCCCTATTCCTTTCTCTTTGCCAATACTCTGATATCAATCCTTGATAGGGAGGGCAATCTGTAGCCTGCAGTCCAAATGTATTCTTGGCCTTTTCCTATTCAATTACCTTTCCCTCTCTAATTATTTGATCTCAGTACCTTTTTTCCTTTGCCACTTTTCTCCAGTAAATTCCAGACTGTTCTCTACACCCCTAATTGCAGTCATCCCTATCAGCAGAATCTACTTTCTCCATTCTCATGTTGCCTTAGTTCTTAGAATACTTTCTGCTACTTTATGAAGATAATATTCTGTATGGTTATTGTTATTCTTCTTAAGGATCTACATCCAAAATCCCAGTGTCTCCTTATTTCTTGAGCTACCTCCCTGTTTCAGCATCACTCCTTTCCACTTTGAATGATATATTTCTGCTTCTGCTATGTATATGAGCCTTAATTACGTAGCACTGAAATGCCCCTTCAAATCAGGTAATCTCAAATCACATTGTTCTATTGGAAGGATCAACTTATCCCACATGACTCTTGCTCTCTTCACCTCCCAGATAAAATCCTTCAAATGTTTATTAATTCCTATTCATAAATTCTCCTCTGGTTGATAAAAATATGCCTGGCCTATGTATAAAATTAAAGACACTAAAACATGTTCACTGCTTGTATCTTGCTACCCATATTCATAAAACAGAGGTTCCAGTTTCTAAGTTTTTATATTATTTTTTGTTTAGTCCTTTCCCACATTTCCTTAGCTGCCATAACATAATCCTTTTTAACCCATATTTCTAAGTACTTAATTTTATCATTCCCATAAACATGGGTATTCGTGAACCAGTTCGTGTGCAGGTACATAGTTTACAGCTATTGCCATTGTTTTATCTTCATTAATTTTGTATCCCAAAATGACTTGTAACTGTCTCAGAATGTTCCACAACACTGAAATATCCTTGTCTGGTTTATCAGGAACAGAATCATCTGCAAATAAAGCCAGCTTTTCTTGATTACCATACCAGTGATATCCTTGAATTTCTGAGTCCCTTATTTTCTTTGACAATGGTTCTAAATATAATTTATTTATTTATTTATTTGACATTTGGTAACCAGGAAAGTGTGACTAGGTAAAAGTTTACTAATTTTAAGTGGAGGCATGGGGAGAAAAGCTCCACAATATTTTTTTTAGAACGATACAAGGACATTCTTTGAAAAAAAAGGCACAGACATTAACAAATAAAATACTAGTATAATATAAATAACAAGGAGGAAAGAAGACTCCCCTGCCTAGTCTAGTTCCTGTGTTCAAACAGAACTTATTTGAGAGAACCACAGCCAACTTTAAGTTTTGTCTCTGATCCCTTATATGACTTCTTAATTAACTTATTATTGTGTCAGGGAATACAAATGCTTCCATTGCCCTACTTATAAAATCCCAGTTGCTCTGTCAAATGCTTTGTCCACATCAAGGCCCACCAACAACAGTGGTATTTTCTTACATTCTGTTCCCTTTGAATCTTCATTGTTCTATTCATATTGTCAAATGTTGCTTGTTTAAATTGGACTATACCATGTTTTCATTGGTTGGAATCATCTATAAATATTCATGGTTAACATGGCTTGATAATGCTTTTTCACTGAAGAAGGCTGGTTAGCCGAAACCGGTTTGATTTTGATGCACAATAAATAATTATTTTTATTTTTGGAGTGAAGTGTTTATATATTGCAACTGCTGGCTATTGGTGTATTACTTCCTCCCCACAAAACCACATTGATCATAGCTATCAATTTTGGCATCACCTTTACCATTCTTTTAGCCATTATAGACAAAAACACTTTATAATGGGTTTAGATTTGAAAATGAGCCTATATGAAGCTGGATCTGATGGGTCTTTATCATCTTAAGTATTATAGCCAATAGCTTTTGTCCAGGATGTTGGTACTTCTCCCCTTTTAAAATATTGGTAAACAAAACCTTCCAGATTTTTTCACTTTCTTCCTCCCAGCTTCCAAACTTCCACAGGAATACCATCTATTCCTGGAGACTTTCCTTTAGATTGGTTATACATCACATTTTTCATCTCATCTCCTCCTAGCCTGTTAATAATTGAACCTCATCTACCTTTAACCTTGGCATATTTAATTGTTCTGTAAACATTTCCATTTGTAATTTATCTTGATTTCCACATTTCTCTACTTTATACAGGTTTTAATAAAATTTCTTAAATATTTATAATACCTCCACAGGATCTCTGGTTATTTATCTTGTCATAGGCTCCCTAAGCTTGGTAGCAACCCTTTCTACTTTCTGTTGCCTGAGATGTCGTGCTAAAAGCTTTTGTGCACTGGAGTTATTATTAAAAAGATTTGTTAAACAGCAATCTTTCTAAACTCATGTATATTATTGAGGTAGTCCCTTATTTTCTCTTTATCACTCTGCAGTTGCATATCTTGTTGTTCTGTGAGATTCCCCCATTCTGCAATACTTAAACCTTTGTCGGTCCTTCTAAACAATTGTTGTTACCTCTTAACCATATTACTTTTTCTTTTATTTCTACCCTATTTTTAGACTCCACTTCTATTTTATCCCACTCCCCAGCTATATATATTTTTTAAAAATAATCTATCTTCCCTAATAACTCCTCAGTAATATGCATTACCCATTCCTTAAATTCCTCTCTGTTTAACAGATAAGAGGGGAAGCACCAGTGTCTAATTTTTATTTAATTCCCTGCATTTTTATTTTAGTTATTATTGGTGGGTGATCTGAAATAGTTATTGGAGTGTATCAAAACTTTCAATTAAATGCACATGTTCCTGTGAAATATAATTTCTGTCTAGCCTAGTCAAGTTTTTGTACCTTGGGGAATAATATGTAAATTCTCTCCGAGCTCCTACTACTGAATTCACATCTTTCATACCAAATATTTACATAAATTTCTTCAAAAATCTACCCACTTTTATCATATTTTCCCTTCTAAGCCCCCCAGACACAATCCTCACTGTTGCAAATCAAATTCCAGTCCCTACCTATAAGTAATATTCTCTGCTGAAGTTTGATTATTTCTTCCAGAATTTTCTTAAGCTCCATTGTAGCAGTTTAAGAGTGGAATATAAATACATGCCAGCCTAATCCTTATCCCTTGCAAGTAGCCCCTTACTGTGGGTCCATTGGATGTTGGGTTTAAGCCTGAATACAAATGTAGTTTTATTACAACCTTTTCTTTGGACCACGAGCTAATTAGATGGGTTTTAAATAAAAAATGGTCCATAATGAACAATAGTTTAGATATAAAAGAAAAAAATTGGGTGATAAGCTACTTATTATATTCAGTAAAGGCTTAATTTAAAAATATTTTCAAATCCCAGAAAGGGATGACAGAGATGACACCACTTATGGAATGTTTAAATGTGGGAGCTGTAATTACTCTAGGAATATATTTTGCTCTGATCATTTTATAGTTAACAACGGCTTAAACTGAAAGGAAGATGCACTTGTTTAACTAAAGGCATTGTTTACTTAGCCTTGTGTCAGAGTTGCCATGGATTCTATGTAGGCAAAAATGAGTGCATGTTAAAAGAAAGAATTTCCGAACATCATTAACATATTAAGATAAAAAGTAACAAAAATGCCTTATCCAAACATATTACCCACTCTCTGGGTCACGAGTTTAAATTTGTGATGCTAGAACATTTAAATGTGAACCCATGGGGGGACCATGGGGTTTGCTATTGGAAAAAAAGAGCTGCACTGGCAGTTATGGCTCAACGCAGGCAGTACCCCAGGGCTCAATGAAGTTTCATGTATCACCTGTTTATTAAAACTGAAAGCATACAGGCAATGAAATTATAATCTAAAAAAGGTTTTGCCATTTTTTAACATATGGTCATTTTATGATTTTATGTGTGTATTTTGAATATTTATGCAGTGTGGACATTGTAATTTTGACTTTTTATAAATGGTTTTAACATAATATTATACAGTCACTTTAAGAAATGAATTTCGGGAGGTCATGTGATTGTTCACTAGCTTTAAATTTTCTGTGTTTCTTACTTTGTAATATCTGATGAAGTCTTTGATGATAGTTAAGACTAAAGAGCTTATTTGTTTTAGAAAACAAACAATGGTGTGTGTTTGCAGTGACCTAAGTGTATCTGTGTATTATTTATTTATTCTTGTAAGATAGTTGTATAACAGAAAAATTATTATCTTTAAGAAAGAAGAATTTCCATCAATTTGAATAACCTTGTTATGGCATTCAACAGAGAGAAAAAATGCATTGTATAAATTAGAGTATTTTAACCGTTGTGAATAAAGCATAAAACAGTTACATTCTGACTGCAGTAAAAGGTGAGATTTTACATATTTTACATATTTTACATATTTTTGAAATGTTTTGGCATGTTTTAACTCTTCTGGTGGTGAGTTTCAAATGGTCAGTGCAAGCTTAGAGAAAGTTTTTACCTAAGGCCAACTGAAAGGGGGAGAGACCTGTATAGTAGTAGACCTTTTTGGCTCCTGAGAGAATATTCATTGGAATGAAGTTGTAGTTTGCGCTTGAGTAGAGTGCAGTACAAATTATAATAAAGTTAAAAAAAAAACATAATAAATAGAAAAAAATGCCCTAATAATGGGTGATTTCAACTACCCCACCATTACCTGGGAAAATTACTCATGTACCAACTCCTTCGCTCAACGCTTTCTGGAATTCATAAATTCCAATGCCCTGGATTAACTTATCCACACCCCCACCAGGGGCAACAATATCCCAGACCTAGTCATTACCAACATGAGTGACCGGTGTTCCACACCTGAAGTCAACTCCTCGTTGGTCAGATCTGACCATAAGCTAATCACCCTAGATATCTGCATCCCGCCCCCACCCACCATTAAGGAAACCATGGTAAAAAATTTCTCCAAAGCCAACTTCATGCTTCTTAAGACAGAAGTGATGAACTTCATGACACCCATGCAGATGGACAATACAGTTACGACTGCTGAATCGTACACAAATGCACTCTATAAGCACTTACATGAGTGCATGGATCGTGCTATCCCAAACAGAACCAAGACGCTATCCTCCAAAAAAGGATGCCAATCTGCTGGCCCCTGCCATAAACAAACTCTACAACAGAAGGAAGAAACTGTTGCAAAAGAAAGTAAAATCCCATGAATGGAGGAGCTCCCTGGTCAGCCTCAATAAGAAGCTGAGATCTCTTATAAGATCCTCCAAAACTAGCTATGAAAACAAAATCACCACTGATTCTAAGGGCAACCACAAAGCATTCTACAGCTATGTCAAGAGCAACACGCAGATCTGCTCTGAGTTACAGCACAATGGCATGAAAATTACAGAACCAAACGATATTGCCAACATCCTGGCAGATAGGTTCAGTGCTAAGTTTACCCCTTTCTCACCCCCTAAAGGGCCCATATCTATACAGGAAGAATGCAGAGTCCCTGTAATCATATCAATGCAGGTAAAAGCTGCAATCTCTAAAACCAAAAACACAGCATCTATGGGACCGGACAACATCCCAGGTTGCGTTTTACACAAACTTCAGAATGAACGGGCTCCCCACCTAAGCACCATGTTCAATCATAGTCTCACATCAGGCTTTGTGCCCACTGAATAGCACACAGCAATAGTTATCCCACTCCACAGAGGAGAAGCCACCACTGATCCTGGGAACTATCTCCCTATTAGCCTGATGAGCCTGGTCTGCAAGGCCATGGAACGTATCATCATGGAACTCATAAACAAAGACATTGGTAACCTCCAAACTCTGGACCCCACCCAGTTCAGGTTTGTGAAAGGCAGAGCATGCCTTCTGAACCTGATTGACTTCTTTGAAGCAGTCATCAAAGCTGTAGATGAGGATAAGGTGGTTCACACAACCTATCTTGACCTTGCCAAGGCTTTCAACACCATCCCCCATTCTGGAATTATAGCTAAACACACTAAACTAGGTATAAATCCCTATGTCACAAGATGGGTTGCCAACCGGCTCACTGACAGAACCCACACTCTAAAAGTTGCAGACTCCAAATCTGACTTCAAACCAGTGACAAGTGGAGTACCACAGGGTTCAGTCCTGGGACCTCTCCTGTTTGGTATCTACTTCTCTGAAGTACAGGCTAACACAGAAGGCCTCTGGCTAATGAAGTTTGCAGATGACTGCAAACTAGGAACCATAGTCGAGTCCCTAAATGATGTGGACATCCTACAGAAGGGCCTCACTGAGACAGATGCCTGGTGTTAGAGGCATGGCCTCAACCTCAATGCCAAAAAATGCATTGTCATCCCCTTTGGTAAAAACTCTGTACCCATGAACTACCACATAAATGGTAGTCTACTTAATGCCGAATGTGTGATAAGAGACCGTGGGACCCAGGTGGACAGTAGTCTCTCCTTTGATAATCACATTGACGCAGTAGTCAGAAAATCCTTCTATGTGGAACACCACATCACAAAAGCATTCTCATCCAGGAAAAAGAGGTCATTGTTCCCCTCTACTCGGCCCTCATTAGACCCATTATAGAGTACAACGCCCCCTTCGGAATGTACCTCACAAGACATCTGCAGCAGCTGGAAAGGCCACAGAAGTACCTCACAAAGAGTATTACTGGCCTCAAACAGATGCCCTATACTGACTGTCTTAAAAAACTCCAGCTTTAGTCTGTAGCATATCGCCTACTCCGGGGAGATCTCTGCCTAACATATAAAGCTATGTTAAACCCAGAGCTGTTGGACATGCTACACCTACAGAAATCCCAATCTCTCCAAGCTACATGCTCTAGGGACCTAAACCTTGTCACCACAATAAACAGGACATGCTGGAGGGATAGATTCCTGTCCCAGAGACTTCCCATACTCTGGAACAAGCTACCCATCTATGTCAAGCAAAGTTCCTCATTAGCACTCTTCAAGAAAAATCTTGATGAGTGGATGGGAAATAGGAAATACACCCCAGGGATCACTTCTGTGGCTCTGCTCGACAGGGGCACAGGAAATTAACTTTTGTGGGTGGCATAAGCCAGGGTACCTTGTTGGCTTACTTAGGCCCTTGAGCCAATAGCCTAGTACCTACCTATGAACCTATATTTATGAGGAGCCAGTTGGATTTTTTTTCTATGGTGATACAGTGATGCTGTCACTAAGTATTGCAGAATAGGGGGAATCTCACAAAACAAAAAGAGCAACTGCAGAGTCCTAAAGATAAAATAAGGGACTACCTCAATAATATACACGAGTTTAGAAATATTGCTGTTTAGCAACTCTTTTTTAATAATAACTCCAGAGAGGAGTAACTATGAGTATTTGGTTTTCAGTCTTTTGAAGTAAAAAGATATTATACTGGAACTGAAAGGAAAAATGGGGAAACCATTTTCTAGTCTGGGACTGATAACATTAAATATGATGTTTTTTCTACCACTGGTAGAAAGAAGACTAGAAAACATATATACTAGTTTTAGTTGCAGAATCACCTTGTGGCATTGGAGTTCTGTGTAAGGATGGAAGGAGAAAGTGTTGTTGATGAGGGTACCAATAAAAATTTGTGTGTCTATGGGGAGTGGCGTGCCATTTGGATCATGAATGGTTATAGTGTTGGCAGGTGTGCTGTTGGGTTTTCTGAGGATGCAAGTAACATTAGGTTAAACTTTTTAACATGCATTTATAATTTCTTCTAAACAAGCCAATTCCAAAGACTTGAAAAGTAATCTTGAAGAGAAGGCATTTATGTGCATATGTTAAAATGCTATCATTATTTCTTGAGCTACCTCCCTGTTTCAGCATCACTCCTTTCCACTTTGAATGATATATTTCTGCTTCTGCTATGTATATGAGCCTTAATTATGTAGCACTGAAATGCCCCTTCAAATCAGGTAATCTCAAATCACATTGTTCTATTGGAAGGATCAACTTATCCCACATGACTCTTGCTCTCTTCACCTCCCAGATAAAATCCTTCAAATGTTTATTAATTCCTATTCATAAATTCTCCTCTGGTTGATAAAAATATGCCTGGCCTATGTATAAAATTAAAGACACTAAAACATGTTCACTGCTTGTATCTTGCTACCCATATTCATAAAACAGAGGTTCCAGTTTCTAAGTTTTTATATTTTTTTTTGTTTAGTCCTTTCCCACATTTCCTTAGCTGCCATAACATAATCCTTTTTAACCCATATTTCTAAGTACTTAATTTTATCATTCCCATAAACATGGGTATTCGTGAACCAGTTCGTGTGCAGGTACATAGTTTACAGCTATTGCCATTGTTTTATCTTCATTAATTTTGTATCCCAAAATGACTTGAAACTGTCTCAGAATGTTCCACAACACTGAAATATCCTTGTCTGGTTTATCAGGAACAGAATCATCTGCAAATAAAGCCAGCTTTTCTTGATTACCATACCAGTGATATCCTTGAATTTCTGAGTCCCTTATTTTCTTTGACAATGGTTCTAAATATAATTTATTTATTTATTTATTTGACATTTGGTAACCAGGAAAGTGTGACTAGGTAAAAGTTTACTAGTTTTAAGTGGGGGCATGAGGAGAAAAGCTCCACAATATTTTTTTAGAATGATAGAAGGACATTCTTTGAAAAAAAGGCACAGACATTAACAAATAAAATACTAGTATAATATAAATAACAAGGAGGAAAGAGGACTCCCCTGTCTAGTCTAGTTCCTGTGTTCAAACAGAACTTATTTGAGAGAACCACAGCCAACTTTAAGTTTTGTCTCTGATCCCTTATATGACTTCTTAATTAACTTATTATTGTGTCAGGGAATACAAATGCTTCCATTGCCCTACTTATAAAATCCCAGTTGCTCTGTCAAATGCTTTGTCCACATCAAGGCCCACCAACAACAGTGGTATTTTCTTACATTCTGTTCCCTTTGAATCTTCATTGTTCTATTCATATTGTCAAATGTTGCTTCCTCCCCACAAACAACTGCAGAAACTAAATGCTTTGCAGGTACAATATGCTTGGCCAAACCATTACAAAGTAATACACCAATAGCCAGTTTGTTTAAATTGGACTATACCATGTTTTCATTGGTTGGAATGATCTATAAATATTCATGGTTAACATGGCTTGATATATGCTTTTTCACTGAAGAAGGCTGGTTAGCCGAAACCGGTTTGATTTTGATGCACAATAAATAATTATTTTTATTTTTGGAGTGAAGTGTTTATATATTGCAACTGCTGGCTATTGGTGTATTACTTCCTCCCCACAAAACCACATTGATCATAGCTATCAATTTTGGCATCACCTTTACCATTCTTTTAGCCATTATAGACAAAAACACTTTATAATGGGTTTAGATTTGAAAATGAGCCTATATGAAGCTGGATCTGATGGGTCTTTATCATCTTAAGTATTATAGCCGCAATAGCTTTTGTCCAGGATGTTGGTACTTCTCCCCCTTTTAAAATATTGGTAAACAAAACCTTCCAGATTTTTTCACTTTCTTCCCTCCCAGCTTCCAAACTTCCACAGGAATACCATCTATTCCTGGAGACTTTCCTTTAGATTGGTTATACATCACATTTTTCATCTCATCTCCTCCTAGCCTGTTAATAATTGAACCTCATCTACCTTTAACCTTGGCATATTTAATTGTTCTGTAAACATTTCCATTTGTAATTTATCTTGATTTCCACATTTCTCTACTTTATACAGGTTTTAATAAAATTTCTTAAATATTTATAATACCTCCACAGGATCTCTGGTTATTTATCTTGTCATAGGCTCCCTAAGCTTGGTAGCAACCCTTTCTACTTTCTGTTGCCTGAGATGTCGTGCTAAAAGCTTTTGTGCACTGGAGTTATTATTAAAAGATTTGTTAAACAGCAATCTTTCTAAACTCATGTATATTATTGAGGTAGTCCCTTATTTTCTCTTTATCACTCTGCAGTTGCATATCTTGTTGTTCTGTGAGATTCCCCCATTCTGCAATACTTAAACCTTTGTCGGTCCTTCTAAACAATTGTTGTTACCTCTTAACCATATTACTTTTTCTTTTATTTCTACCCTATTTTTAGACTCCACTTCTATTTTATCCCACTCCCCAGCTATATATATTTTTTAAAAATAATCTATCTTCCCTAATAACTCCTCAGTAATTTGCATTACCCATTCCTTAAATTCCTCTCTGTTTAACAGATAAGTGGGGAAGCACCAGTGTCTCATTTTTATTTCATTGCCTGCATTTTTATTTTAGTTATTATTGGTGGGTGATCTGAAATAGTTATTGGAGTGTATCAAAACTTTCAATTAAATGCACATGTTCCTGTGAAATATAATTTCTGTCTAGCCTAGTCAAGTTTTTGTACCTTGGGGAATAATATGTAAATTCTCTCCGAGCTCCTACTACTGAATTCACATCTTTCATACCAAATATTTACATAAATTTCTTCAAATATCTACCCACATTTATCATATTTTCCCTTCTAAGCCCCCCAGACACAATCCTCACTGTTGCAAATCAAATTCCAGTCCCTACCTATAAGTAATATTCTCTGCTGAAGTTTGATTATTTCTTCCAGAATTTTCTTAAGCTCCATTGTAGCAGTTTAAGAGTGGAATATAAATGCATGCCAGCCTAATCCTTATCCCTTGCAAGTAGCCCCTTACTGTAGGTCCATTGGATGTTGGGTTTAAGCCTGAATACAAATGTAGTTTTATTACAACCTTTTCTTTGGACCACGAGCTAATTAGGTGGGTTTTAAATAAAAAATGGTCCATAATGAACAATAGTTTAGATATAAAAGAAAAAATTGGGTGATAAGCTACTTATTATATACAGAAAAGGCTTAATTTAAAAATATTTTCAAATCCCAGATAGGGCTGACAGAGATGACACCACTTATGGAATGTTTAAATGTGGGAGCTGTAATTACTCTAGGAATATATTTTGCTCTGATCATTTTATAGTTAACAACAGCTTAAACTGAAAGGAAGATGCACTTGTTTAACTAAAGGCATTGTTTACTTAGCCTTGTGTCAGAGTTGCCATGGATTCTATGTAGGCAAAAATGAGTGCATGTTAAAAGAAAGAATTTCCGAACATCTTTAACATATTAAGATAAAAAGTAACAAAAATGCCTTATCCAAACATATTACCCACTCTCCGGGTCACGAGTTTAAATTTATGGTGCTAGAACTTTTAAATGTGAACCCATGGGGGGACCATGGGGTTTGCTATTGGAAAAAAAGAGCTGCACTGGCAGTTATGGCTCAACGCAGGCAGTACCCCAGGGCTCAATGAAGTTTCATGTATCACCTGTTTATTAAAACTGAAAGCATACAGGTGATGAAATTATAATCTAAAAAAGGTTTTGCCATTTTTTAACATATGGTCATTTTATGATTTTATGTGTGTATTTTGAATATTTATGCAGTGTGGACATTGTAATTTTGACTTTTTATAAATGGTTTTAACATAATATTATACAGTCACTTTAAGAAATGAATTTCGGGAGGTCATGTGATTGTTCACTAGCTTTAAATTTTCTGTGTTTCTTACTTTGTAATATCTGATGAAGTCTTTGATGATAGTTAAGACTAAAGAGCTTATTTGTTTTAGAAAACAAACAATGGTGTGTGTTTGCAGTGACCTAAGTGTATCTGTGTATTATTTATTTATTCTTGTAAGATAGTTGTATAACAGAAAAATTATTATCTTTAAGAAAGAAGAATTTCCATCAATTTGAATAACCTTGTTATGGCATTCAACAGAGAGAAAAAATGCATTGTATAAATTAGAGTATTTTAACCGTTGTGAATAAAGCATAAAACAGTTACATTCTGACTGCAGTAAAAGGTGAGATTTTACATATTTTACATATTTTACATATTTTTGAAATGTTTTGGCATATTTTAACTCTTCTGGTGGTGAGTTTCAAATGGTCAGTTCAAGCTTAGAGAAAGTTTTTACCTAAGGCCAACTGAAAGGGGGAGAGACATGTATAGTAGTAGACCTTTTTGGCTCCTGAGAGAATATTCATTGGAATGAAGTTGTAGTTTGCGCTTGAGTAGAGTGCAGTACAAATTATAATGAAGTTAAAAAAAAAAACATAATAAACAGAAAAAAATGCCCTAATAATGGATGATTTCAACTATCCCACCAATGCCCTGGATCAACTTATCCACACCCCCACCAGGGGCAACAATATCCTAGACCTAGTCATTACCAACATGAGTGACCGGTGTTCCACACCTGAAGTCAACTCCTCATTGGTCAGATCTGACCATAAGCTAATCACCCTAGATATCTGCTTCCTGCCCCCACCCACCATTAAGGAAACCATGGTAAAAAATTTCTCCAAAGCCAACTTCATGCTTCTTAAGACAGAAGTGATGAACTTCATGACACCCATGCAGATGGACAATACAGTTACGACTGCTGAATCGTACACAAATGCACTCTATAAGCACTTACATGAGTGCATGGATCGTGCTATCCCAAACAGAACCAAGACGCTATCCTCCAAAAAAGGAAGCCAATCTGCTGGTCCCCTGCCATAAACAAACTCTACAACAGAAGGAAGAAACTGTTGCAAAAGAAAGTAAAAATCCCATGAATGGAGGAGCTCCCTGGTCAGCCTCAATAAGAAGCTGAGATCTCTTATAAGATCCTCCAAAACTAGCTATGAAAACAAAATCACCACTGATTCTAAGGGCAACCACAAAGCATTCTACAGCTATGTCAAGAACAACATGCAGATCTGCTCTGAGTTACAGCACAACGGCATAAAAATTACAGAACCAACCGATATTGCCAACATCCTGGCAGATAGGTTCAGTGCTAAGTTTATCCCTCTCTCACCCCCTAAAGGGCCCATATCTATACAGGAAGAATGCAGAGTCCCTGTAATCATATCAATGCAGGTAAAAGCTGCAATCTCTAAAACCAAAAACACAGCATCTATGGGACCGGACAACATCCCAGGTTGCGTTTTACACAAACTTCAGAAAGAACGGGCTCCCCACCTAAGCACCATGTTCAATCATAGTCTCACATCAGGCTTTGTGCCCACTGAATAGCACACAGCAGTAGTTATCCCACTCCACAGAGGTGTTTGGTTTCTACAAAAAATGCATTGTCATCCCCTTTGGTAAAAACTCTGTACCCATGAACTACCACATAAATGGTAGTCTACTTAATGCCGAATGTGTGATAAGAGACCGTGGGTCCCAGGTGGACAGTAGTCTCTCCTTTGATAATCACATTGACGCAGTAGTCAGAAAATCCTTCTATGTGGCACACCACATCACAAAAGCGTTCTCATCCAGGAAAAAGAGGTCATTGTTCCCCTCTACTCGGCCCTCATTAGACCCATTATAGAGTACAACGCCCCTTTTGGAATGTACCTCACAAGACATCTGCAGCAGCTGGAAAGGCCACAGAAGTACCTCACAAAGAGGATTACTGGCCTCAAACAGATGCCCTATACTGACTGTCTTAAAAAACTCCAGCTTTAGTCTGTAGCATATTGCCTACTCCGGGGAGATCTCTCCGTAACATATAAAGCTATGTTAAACCCAGAGCTGTTGGACATGCTACACCTACAGAAATCCCAATCTCTCCAAGCTACATGCTCTAGGGACCTAAACCTTGTCACCACAATAAACAGGACATGCTGGAGGGATAGATTCCTGTCCCAGAGATTTCCCATAATCTGGAACAAGCTACCCATCTATGTCAAGCAAAGTTCCTCATTAGCACTCTTCACGAAAAATCTTGATGAGTGGATGGGAATTAGGAAATACACCCCAGGGATCACTTCTGTGGCTCTGCTTGACAGGGGCACAGGAAATTAACTTTCGTGGGTGGCATAAGCCAGGGTACCTTGTTGGCTTACTTAGGCCCTTGGGCCAATAGCCTAGTACCTACCTATGAACCTATATTTATGAGGAGCCAGTTGGATTTTTTTTCTATGGTGATACAGTGATGCTGTCACTAAGTATTGCAGAATAGGGGGAAATCTCACAAAACAAAAAGAGCAACTGCAGAGTCCTAAAGATAAAATAAGGGACTACCTCAATAATATACACGAGTTTAGAAATATTGCTGTTTAGAAACTCTTTTTTAATAATAACTCCAGAGAGGAATAACTATGAGTATTTGGTTTTCAGTCTTTTGAAGTAAAAAGATATTATACTGGAACTGAAAGGAAAAAATGGGGAAACCATTTTCTAGTCTGGGACTGAGAACATTAAATATGATGGTTTTTCTACCACTGGTAGAAAGAAGACTAGAAAACATATATACTAGTTTAGTTGCAGAATCACCTTGTGGCATTGGAGTTCTGTATAAGGATGGAAGGAGAAAGTGTTGTTAATGAGGGTACCAATAAAAATTTGTGTGTCTATGGGGAGTGGCATGCCATTTGGATCATGAATGGTTATAGTGTTGGCAGGTGTGCTGTTGGGTTTTCTGAAGATGCAAGTAACATTAGGTTAAACTTTTTAACATGCATTTATAATTTCTTCTAAACAAGCCAATTCCAAAGACTTGAAAAGTAATCCTGAAGAGGAGGCATTTATGTGCATATGTTAAAATGCTATCATATGTGTATAGTAGTAGGTTAATGTGTGTGAGGTAAGTACGGAGGTTGTTATTGGAGAGAGAGAGAGAGAGAAGAGGACAGTGCCTAGTACAGAACCTCAAGGAACACCTTTAAGAGAGTACATGTGGATGACTGGTTTTGGCCTGAGGATACTAGAAATGCACAGTTGGGTAGGTATTTTTAAACCAAGAACAGCCATTATTAGAGAAACTAGAAGTGGATGGTTTTTGGATGAGTAAATTGTGGTCAACATTGTTAAAGACTTTTAAGATCAAGAAATATATCACCTGTATATAGGCCTTTTTCCATCTTGTCATATAAGAAATGGATAGCAGTGATGGTGTTGTAATTATAAAACTCATTCCAACTGTCTGTGAGAAAGCTGTATTTGTAGGTATATTTGAGCATTTGTTGAAATAATATTTTTTCCAGTATTTTTGCTACTGAGCATAAGTTAGAGATCGGCCTGTATTCATTTGGAGAGTTGGGGTGATGGACTTTAGGAAGTGGTTTTATCAAAGTATGCTTAAAGCTGTGTGGGATAATGGATGTAAGAGAGAGAGAGAGAGAGGGGGGGGCTAAAAATAAAAGTTAAAGGCTAAGAGAGCATGATGCAACTGCATTGGAAGACATTATTATGAAGCAGTTGGAAGAAGGGGTTATAAGTAAATCTGGTTTGTTCAATTAGTTTGTTGACTTTTTAGTCAAAATATTTTTAAAGTAAAAATATATGATTATCAGTTAAAGTATGAAAGAGGATTCCTGTTGTAGATGGAGGCTGGTGAGGCAAAGAAAGAGAGTAAGGAGAAGGGAGAGAGAGGGTAGTATTTGTTGAATTTTATTTAGAAGATTGTGAGGGAGATGGTAAGTTTGTTGTTGTTGTTTAGAAAGTGTGATGATCTGCTTAGATGTTTAATGAAGGTCCTGAATATTTTGGGATGTTCTAAGTGAAACTGTCATGGGTTTCTGAAGTACCCAACCTCAGCTTTGTAGGTCTTGAGCCTACTGTTCATTTTCAGTTGTAGGTAGTTGAGCTGTGGTGTCTTACGGGTTAGATTTCCAAGCTTTCTATGATTTCTGTCTTTTAGCAATCAGTTTTTCTTTTCTTAAATCTGGTGTGATCCAAGGAGCTTGATAGTTTATATATATTTTTTTTATCACCAGTAAGTATTGGAAGAGCAAGGCTAAATTTAAGAGCCAAAATCATAGAGCAAAATCATTGCAAGTGAGAGGTGTATGTGTAGTGTTGCCCCAAGTTATTTTTGTTGCTTAACATTTGGGATAATATTCCCTTTTAAATCTGTTATGTGTAATTGAGGAATTGGCACTAGCTCCTTGTTGTGGAGAGAAGCATGATGTTTGCTTGTTTTGGTACTGTTAATTTGAAGTTTATTATTGTGGATCCAATTGCAAAGCTTTGTGGGTTGAGACTGGGTTATGTGCTGCAGTATTTGATGTGTTTTGTGAGCCTTTATGAGAAGGATATGATCTGTGTCTATAATTATTTTTCCATTTGGCAAGTCATAAGAGATGGAATAATAGTAGAGGCTCTAGGACAGAGCCTTGAGGAACTCCTGTGTTTATTGTACTTATATCAGATAATATGTTGGTAGCACAGATTTGAAATGGTCTACCTGCAAGTAGTTTTTAAACCTGATTATGATATTTTGACCAAAAGTGAGCTCTTGAAGTTTATTAATTAAAAGGACGTGGTTTGTTTTCTCAAAGGCTTGTTGCTATATTTTTGAATGACATAAAACAATTTTGTTTTTAAAATAGGGAACACCAAATTAAAAAGGCAAACAACGTTAAAGATATTATACATACTAAGCATGTACCCTCATTAAAGGCATATGATGAGTAAATTAAAAATCTGGATTCTATCTTGACAATTATTAATAGCTCACCCAAGAATGCTTCATACATATCTGTTATTTATAAAATTCTTAGAAATGATTTTAGCAAAACAGATGTTTCTTTTTGGAATTATTCAAGTGAAGTTAATAAACAAGTATTCTCAGAAAAAGATAAAAATCTTTGTTTACAGTCGGTGAAGGAATCCACATCTTCCCTGTTCTGGCATGTATACACATGGAAATTTTTACATAGATGTTTTTCACCCACATGGACTAGCAAAAATGTACAAGAAAGATGAAATGAAATGCTGGAGATGGGGACACCCTGATGCTGACTGGATACATATGGTTGTTAATTGCAAAATAATTTCTCCATTTTGGTTAGAGTTTAGATATCTTTGTAAAGCTCTATTGAATGAAAACTGCATAATTTCTGACTCTGTTATCCTTTTCAATGTTCCTGTTCCTGAAGCCATTCCTAAAAAACAAACATTTTACTTTGGTCTATCCTCTGCATAGCAAGGAAGACTGGTACTAAAATTGGAAATTCCAATCTACTCCTGTCTTTAAAGTTTAGTTTATTCATCTTGTGAAATACATTTGTAAGAATGAAATTGCTACTCTAAAAGCAAGGACTGACAACATAACTCATCATTTAATTTCTTGGACAGAATTGTCTGATCTGTTAGAGAAATATTGGTTCTCCTATGTATATTGCTTTTTTAATTGTTATGGACATTGTATATAGTTTTTTTTCTTGTTTCTATACTGTTAAGCTATTGTGTTATAAAATGAATAAAATATTTTGGAAAAAAAAGCAAACAACTTTCCACAATTTTCGTAAACTTTTATTAATATGTTTAGAACTAAACATAGTACAAATTACTGTGAAAGAGAGAGAAAAATAAAATAAAAAAATAACTTTAAATACAAATACTTAATGATCAATCAAATTCAATATTATGTTTGAAGTAAAGTGTCTTTTGTTTTGTACTGAGAACTAATGTTTGATAGTTTAATTTTGCAAACATTGTTCTGAATAGAGTTGTATTGTTGCTTTCTTTGATACACACAATACAAAGTCATCTGGCTAATGACTGGGATTTAGAAACATTGGTTATGTGGCTGTTAATGGCAAAATGCCATGAATGAGTGTGTAGAACAGACAGAAAGGGGAAAGAGCAAGCAGAGGAACACAGAGAAGGGTAAGAGGAAGGGAGCGCAGGGCTCAAGATGTGGCTGTAAGGGTATTTGTTTTTGGCCAGATGCTCATTTCCATTTTTTTCCCAAGAAGGGTAGTGAGAAGAGGTAGTACAGGGAAGATCTGTTCAGGAAAGAGTGCGTAATTTTGGTAGCAGGAGCAAACAAACACAAAACACAAAGTCCAATAGGGATATGTTGGCGCTAAAGTGGGGGACACCAAGGTTAGGCAGAAAAATGGAGAACAGTTGGCGTTAGAGGGATTGGCTGACATAGTAAAGAGGGAAGTGAAATGCAAGGAAGGGGAGGTGTCTACTGTCTTGGCTGAGAACAGCTGCTGGTGGGCCAATGCATAGGGCCAGGTATCAGTGAGACTCTGCCAGTCACAGAAAGATGTTCTCCAGATAGCCAATACGATGACAAGTTTTTGATTCACCAACACATTAAAACATCTCAACTCCTGCTGGGTTACATAATGTTTATTACTGGTGGTGTCCCCTGATGGACAGACTACATACACTCTTCCACAAATGAAGAACACTGAAGGCCACCACAGAATTCTTCAGCTTACCATCCACTGGGTGAATAATGTCATTCAGCAGAGAGGCAGGTCTGAATGCAGCTGGACACCCATGAGGAGATGGTAGGTCAGGCTGGTGGTGAGGTGACTGCTGCCATGCAAAGCCCCAGTTGTGATTGTCATTGCATTAGACAGTGACATAAACAGAGAAAAATAAAACCAAAACAACAAAGAAATAAAACATAAAGAACAGTGATAAAGAGAAAGACACACACACACACACACACACACACACACACACACACACACACACACACACACACACACACACACACACACACACATATAACAGGCAAAAATTATCAGTACTGTGTAACACTGTTTTGCATAAAAGTACCTGGTGGAGTAAAGTGCTATTAGCTATGCTGTTTCAAGATATACAATACATCTGCAAGACAAAAGTGTACTGTTCCAGGCAATTTGCCACAAGAGGCAGGGTAAAATGGTAACTAAACAGTCTCTCTGTATGTGTATGAGAATATCACATGAGATGCAATGAATGACAGCAGAGACAATGGAAGGTGGACTGAGACAGCTCCAATGCCACCTACTGTGCCCAGGGGACATACAAGGATGTGCTGGACCTGTCCTACCAGACAGTGAATCATAAGGCAACATGTGGTCCACTGCAGTGCACTTTGATAAGCAGAATTTCACTGCTTACTGAAGGAAAAACTATGGAGTGGCCACAGCCTCAGAAGACAAAACAGTGGCATAAATAAGGGCCACATACAATGGTTGCCAGTCATGTAAAACACCATCTGCCAACAAATTATAGTGTATGCTCCTCTGTGGCATACCCAGGGTATGCCAGGTATAACTGATACTTCAGGGTATGGATGGCAAATCTATAGCACCAGACATAGTAATGTAGAGGGGCTAACAAGCAGGTGTGCTGTACAGTATGACACATGGCGTGGTGGAGGCATATCCACAGGAAGGCCAATGATTAGTACCCTGACAACACTAGCGCTACCCAGTGGTGGGGTGAGTGGGAGGACATGTCTACCTGAATGCAAAGTGCATGAGTGTCAGGAAGAATATAGCAGTGGGAGGAAAGGTTTCTACTACTAGCAACACTATAACAATAGGCAAGTCTGCATTTATCTAATAAATACACAGTAATAGAATCACTAGTATATACATACCTCTGTGCTTTGAGAGGCTTTCTACACACCACCAACAATTCAAACTATTGTTCTCAATCTCTTTGGTAGCTAAAAAACATAAAAAACATAAAAGATCCATAAAGCAGCTATCCTGCATATGGTTTTGCAGTTAAGACTAAATTATAGTAGAATTTATATGTTATGAGTACTTGCTATAGAACTCTGGAATGCTTTCCCTGACCTCCTCTCCCTATTGGTAAGTAGGATGACATTGGTGCTTCTTAAGGTCACTGTAGTGATGCTGGAACTACTCACCAGTGTGGATTATGCTCATGGTATCACAAACTCCCTTGACAATATAGTGATAGGTATATTTCATGTAATGGGACCCTTGAAAGAGGACTCCAACAGGCATTTCCTGGTGGTCTCTTTGCACGAAATAAAGAAACATTTTGGACTCCTTAATGCACCATCTGCATGCAAATAACAATCTGCATTCTCAGTAGCCATGGTTATTTCAAAGGTCAGATCACAATCCTGAGGAAAATTATAGCACATTTGTATTGATGCACATTGCAGACATCATGTAATGCGCTCTGGTGGGCAGCCAGACTGCATGACGGAATGTGGTACCATCATATGGTGGTGCATAAATGAATGTCATGTCAGGGTGGTGTTTCATGTGTGGAAGACACACTGGCCTGATTGTATGTAACCTATACAACCCACATCTGTTCCCATCATTGCATCATAGTGATTTATGGATTGTGACACCCTGCAAGGGTAATTGAATTGCCCAGGCACACACAAGGCATGTTACAGTAATTATATATAAAATAAAACAGTTCCTGTTTGCGGTCGAACCAAGCTGTAAACAGTTAAGTTACCAAAGAAATATATATATATATATATATATATGTACAGTTCAGCGTCTCTTCAGACCTTCAGGTAGATGGCAAAAACCAGGCTATTAGCAGTTGAGTTACTAGGAGGATATATACAGTTCAGCGTCTCTTCAGACCTTCAACTATGTTGTAAAAAGTCTTCACAAAACCAGGCAATATTTTCATGAAAGACTAAGGAATCCAGTCTCACTTCTGAGCATACTTATAAAAAGTTTTCTTTATTGACAGCAAATTCAGTCGGTAAGCGCTTTCGCTATACAGCTTTTTCAAACCCATATGAACCAGTGCTATAAATAGTACTTTTATAAAACTTCCTTAACAAGATAATTAAGGCAATCAATCAATCAATCAGGAAATCATTGCTTAAAGAAATAACAATACAAAAAGACATATTCACTATACAAAAACTACTAATACTTAATCTAATCACTATTTTAAAACTTCTAAATAAGTAATTCATCAAAAATACATGCTAATTAAAATTAGTTTTCTTACAAATATATGTATATAATTATAAATAATAAATATAAAAAATATATAAAAATAAAATAAATGCATATTCAAAAATTCAATAAATGCAATTATTACTATAATTATTACTATAATTAAAATCATAATTATAAATATTTCATTTAAACCTATATTTCCTGTTTTTAAGAGCAGGTTTCAACAGAATCCTATCATTGAGTCCAGGAAAAACATGAGCTTGTAGCCTGATAATCCATTTAGTTTCTGCCTGCTCAGTATGATTCTCAAGATCACCTCCCCTAATATTAGGTAAATTAATGTGTATCACAGAAAACCTAAAAGTATGCATAACATTATTTTGTAGAACATGCTTAGATAGTGCATTAACTTCAGACTTGATACGGATTTGATAAAGATGTTCCCTCACCCTTTCTTTTAACTTTCTATCCGTCTTACCTACGTAAAATGCAGTGCAGGATGTACAGGTAGCTATATAAACAACATGTTTGGTATCACAGTTAGCATTAATATTAAGGTTTGGCTAGTAACTGGATGTACAAACATGTTAATATTAGATATATAATCACAGAAATTACATTTATTACAAGGTTGAGTACCATTAAAAGTGACAGGTTCTGAAGATATTGTTGTATTTGATAAAGTGTTTTATGATTTTTGTACGAATGAAATGCTGAATGATATGCATTTCTATAGCCCTGTTTCTGATCTAGAAGTTCAAAAACTTGTAGCTAGGGTATATAGTACACTTGAAGATTTATATAAGATGGGCATATTTGATCCTGAGTTATATGAGTTTTTTCTAGTAGAGAGTCCCATGATTCCTGTTATCCAAGGTTTACCTAAGGTTCATAAGGACCCAATTAATCCTCCAATGAGACCAATAGTTTCTGGTCGAGGATGGGTCAGGGAACCTATATCTATTTTTATAGAGAAAACTTTGATACCCTTTGTAAATTCAAACTATTTTATACTAAAAGACTCTAAGCAGTTTATTTTGGATTTTTATGAAGGGACTAGACATTTACCTGAATATCCTACACCAATAATGGTCACCATGTATGTCAAATCATTATTTACTAACATCCCTAATGTATCAGGCCTGGAAAGTATTCACACTTACCTAACCTTGCATTCAGCTATGCTACCAAATAGGATAGATTTTCTTTGTTCATTAATAGAAATTGTTCTTGAAAGTAATGTGTTTATGTTTAACCATGACTTATTTTTACAAAAGGATGACGTGGCTATGGGCACTTCGTGTGCCAATAGCTACACCAACCTTGTCATGGCTTTATGGGAAGAGCAGAAACTATTTTGTTTAGATTCATATCAGAAACACATATTTTTTTATAGGCGTTTTGTTGATGATTTATTTTTACTTTGGATGAGCACTTTAGAAGAGTTAAAAACGTTTGAGAATGAAGTCAATTCTTTGACATCCTTTTTGAAATTCACCATGGCCTACTCTACTCATAATATTAATTTTCTTGATGTATCTATTTGGCGGCTGGAAGATGGGCAATTTAACACAGGCATACATAGGAAATTATGTTACAAAAATACACTTCTACATAGAGACAGTATGCATCCCAACCATATTTTTTCTAACCTTATCAAAGGACAGGCCATCAGAGCATCAAGATTGAATCCCTTATGGCTTGACTTTGAAGGGGAATTAAGTGATTTGGGTGCAAGGTTACATGCTAGAAATTACAATCCAACAGAAATAGAGAAAACTTTTACATTTACTAAAGACATTAGAACAGATAGAGCTTGTCCTATCTTTTCTGAGGCAGGAATGGAGATTTATAAAGTAAATAGAACTAGCGAATTTAAGAACGCTAGTGAGCAGCAAAAAATAACTTTATTTTTTACTCAGGATATTCAATTGATTAAAGGAATAATCAATAAACACTGGGATTTACTCATGATTGATCCAGAGATTAAGAAGTTAGTTGGAGAACAACCTCGATTTGTCTTTAAAAATAAGAAAAATTTACATAGGCTGTTATGTTTTCCTAGCTATATGCAATCTTCAGGACCTGTCACTTTTAATGGTACTCAACCTTGTAATAAATGTAATTTCTGTGATTATATATCTAATATTAACATGTTTGTACAGCCAGTTACTAGCCAAGTATTTACATTTAATATTAATGCTAACTGTGATACCAAACGTTGTTTATATAGCTACCTGTACATCCTGCACTGCATTTTACGTAGGTAAGACGGATAGAAAGTTAAAAGAAAGGGTGAGGGAACATCTTTATCAAATCCGTATCAAGTCTGAAGTTAATGCACTATCTAAGCATGTTTTACAAAATAATGTTATGCATACTTTTAAGTTTTCTGTGATACACATTAATTTACCTAATATTAGGTGAGGTGATCTTGAGAATCATACTGAGCAGGCAGAAACTAAATGGATTATCAGGCTACAAGCTCATGTTTTTCCTGGACTCAATGATAGGATTCCGTTGAAACCTGCTCTTAAAAACAGGAAATATAGGCTTAAATGAAATATTTATAATTATGATTTTAATTATAGTAATAATTATAGTAATAATTGCATTCATTGAATTTTTGAATATGCATTTATTTTATTTTTATATATTTTTCATATTTATTATTTATAATTATATACATATATTTGTAAGAAAAATAATTTTAATTAGCATGTATTTTTGATGAATTACTTATTTAGAAGTTTTAAAATAGTGATTAGATTAAGTATTAGTAGTTTTTGTATAGTGAATATGTCTTTTTGTATTGTTATTTCTTTAAGCAATGATTTCCTGATTGATTGATTGCCTTAATTATCTTGTTAAGGAAGTTCTATAAAAGTACTATTTATAGCACTGGTTCATATGGGTTTGAAAAAGCTGTATAGCGAAAGCGCTTACCGACTGAATTTGCTGTCAATAAAGAAAACTTTTTATAAGTATGCTCAGAAGTGAGACTGGATTCCTTAGTCTTTCATGAAAATATTGCCTGGTTTTGTGAAGACTTTTTACAACATAGTTGAAGGTCTGAAGATCTGAAGAGACGCTGAACTGTATATATTCTCCTAGTAACTCGACTGCTAATAGCCTGGTTTTTGCCATCTACCTGAAGGTCTGAAGAGACGCTGAACTGTACATATATATATTTCTTTGGTAACTTAACTGTTTACAGCTAGGTTCGACCGCAAACAGGAACTGTTTTATTTTATATATACTGGCTTTATCTGATCTTCTGTTTGTGGTCGTGTTTCAGCTGGTGGTAGTTTTGTTTATTTGGTATATGTTACTGTAATTACTATGTGCAAGTTCAGGTATGAGCCTCATTGCACAACCTTAGTCTGGAATGCATTGCATAAAACATGTATTTCAAAGACAGTTAACCTTAATGGGCTCATTAGCATGATTACCTCACCATGGTCCTCAAAGTTGTGCAATAAATACAGCCATAGCCATTGCAGTGCTCATCAAACTATAGAATTTTTCTACTAACCAAAGGGAAAGCTGTGGAGAGTGTACAGTTTATAGGGGATGCAGAGAGCTACAGATATTGTGATAAGTCTAGAAGAAAGTGATGTCAGGAGAATATGCAAATAACATTGCTGCTGTTTTTCTGTTGTTTTGGGGGTAGGTTGTCCATCATCTAACTGTTGATAGGGGGGGTGGAGATGACAAGAGGCTTTTGGAAATAGCTTATCATGCTATTTTCACAGTGCCTTACTAATTACAGGCCGGTGTACCTTTGATAGAGTCAGGGGATACAGATCATATGAAAGAAGAGGGGAATAAAATTCCTAAATATTTCTGTCTGTTTTGGGAAATTCCAAAGCCAACTATATGAGCTGAGATGACCTGCATATGACACATTCACTGCTGGAGATCAGAGGACTTTGTATTAATGAGGTTAACCTGTTTCATGTTATCTCTAGGCCATGTCATGGACTGCATGTCACATACTCAGGACTGCCTCACAGAGAATCTCATCACCGTGATGTTCTGAATGCATAAAATGAGCAGCATGCGCACAATACAAGACGTGGGCCATGCTATTACCATACCTGTTGTTTGGTTTGAACTGTTGTTTTTCTTGGGGGGGTAACAACACCATGCAGACATGTAAAACCTGTTTCAGACCACCACTGAGGGGGATTTACATGGTATAGTTACAGACAGTAGTAGCCATACACATGTGCTATGGATAGTCAAACATGGAATGGTGTGAGGGCATGCTGTATGGACCACATGTACAGATGCATAGGTGTCCACACTCTCTGCTATGGCAAGTTTTAGTAGTATTTACTGGACTGTGTGGTGTGGTAGAGGCACAAATGTGACCAGCTAGAGGCAGCTGCCCCATAATAGCAATGTGTGGAGGTGGATTGTGTCTTTGTGTGAGTGAGCTGTTGCTAAGGTTGCGTTCACTTTGGACAGTGGGGTGTTTGCATACTAAGATGGCTCCTAAGGATAAAAAACTACATAGAAATATTATCTTAGGCAGAGACAGACATCTTGCTGCAGGCCCTCTAAGAACATAGCCAGCAGATCCTTCTGAATGACTAGACCAACTGGTCCTGCCATGACTGTGTATGGCAGAATATTTTTGCTCCTGGCATCTCTGTCTGGGGGGATGGACCTTCATACCCAATGGAAGACTAGACATTAGAGCAGAACTTCATGCATCAGCACAGGTGGCTGTTGATGATACCCTAGGTGGCTATGCCCTAGTATCCTATAGTGTGACATGTCAGAGACATATCCTCGTACATACTGAATATAGTAATATTCATCACTGCAGGCACTTCAGGGCTTCAACTGGTGTAGAAGTCTCCTCTTGTGTTATGTGGTTGTGTCCAGCGGTGCAAGCTCACAATGGCAACATGTGATGTCTCAGCTCCACCTCTGTAGAAGCTCAGCCACATTTCTAACCTAATCCCCTTTGGACTACACCCATCCAGCTCTATTTCCAGCCTTCACCAGGGAAATTACAGGGAATGCCCACACATCTATCCTTCCTCCTCAGGATGGGCATGCTCCAATCATTCCCCTGCCTGTGCCTCAAGTGCCTGAGCCACTAATCAAATTGAGTCATCTGGGCCATAAAACAGGCTTTGTCCTTCTATTTCACTGCACTGGCTGTTAACATGCATTCATTTATGAAGATGCAATACTGCTCTAACTCTGACTATCTCATTCCCCTTCTTGCTCTCACTACACTTATCTACTCCACTGTTCTATGTCGCTTACCTGTAATATTTGATTACCTTTATAATACTAAAAAAAA
Source organism: Protopterus annectens (assembly GCF_019279795.1). Taxonomy (NCBI): domain Eukaryota; kingdom Metazoa; phylum Chordata; order Ceratodontiformes; family Protopteridae; genus Protopterus; species Protopterus annectens. The sequence continues at coordinate 991,320,586 of NC_056746.1, read as the reverse complement.
AAAAAATTACTATTCAAAAAAACTTTTTTTGATTGCTCTCTCTTAAATGATTGCTCTCTGGATTTGAACTTAACTTAAACCTACTAAAGGACTCTGTACAAGTGTATCTGACCCTCAGTGTAAACAATGTGCTGTAATTCATTTGACTATTACTATATATTGTAATCTTTGTCACTGCTAATGCTTGGAGCTTTTCTCCCAGGGCCTCTACTGAAAATGGACATATATCCAGTTAGACTAGCCCAGTCAACAAATGTAAAATAAAATAAAATAAATAAATAAATAAAATAAATACCCTCATGACACTCTAGTTATGGCTCTGGAAAGTCAGTACAGTGCTCCTTGGCCGGGCTAGCCACTCAATGGTATAAAATATGGATTTAGGTAATTTGGATGTATTGACTCTCTTCAGATATTCATTTGGTGTGCAGCAAAGTTCTGCAGTTTAATGAGGAACAGGGGGACGGGTTGTATTAACCAACTGTTTTGGGCATCTACTGTGGTGTGCAGTATCCTCATGACAGGAGAATGCAGATCACAGACTGAGTGCCATGGATGGCATAAAATATGGCTCTATGTGATTTAGTCATGTTGATTAATATCACCAAATGTGCATGGGTATTTTCCAGTGATAAGTGGGTTGAGCACCTGGCCTACTCCGACCTACACCAGGGACCCATACTAATGGAGGGAGGGGTGCATTTGACCCTTTTGGCTAATGTATGCCTACCACAAAACTTAACAGCTCTGGGTCAGTAAGCTACTGGCTAGCCAGTGTCCAGTTGCCCAGCTGGGGTTACCTGGTATAGCTTTGTTGAGTGAAAGCTGGATGTAAAACCAATCAGCCTCCCAAACATGACCTAAGAATTGCTATACTCAGTGTAGTTTCACTGACAGGATGTGGCTTGGAAATTAATGACATGGTGGTAAGGAGGAGGCTGGACATCCTATGTATCCAGGAGACAAGATGAAAGGGCAGTGCAGCAAAGCTACTTGGCTTGGGATCCAGGAGGAGGACAGGTAAGTCTGATGAGGGAGAAACATCAAAAGATGGTGAGGGATGTCTCATGGCAATCAGACTCCAGCCTAATGATAGGCCAGTTTTTATAAACTCAGTCAATGCCCCACAGCAGAGTTATGATAGTGAGGAAAAGACTGCATTCAGACAGCAGTTGCAGGACCTATTAGATAAAACAGGACAATATGAATTGGTGTTAATAATGGGTGACTTGAATGCACATTTCAGGACAGACAGAACAGGATATAAGGACTGACTAGGTTCACATGGGTGGGGCAACAGGAATAAAGAAGGAGGGGCCATTCTAGACTTCAGTCTGGCAAATGGCTTGATAGTATCCAACACACGGTTCAGAACGAGAGACGGTCACAAGATCACATACAGCATCCTCAGAAGCCATGGTTATTTCAAATAGAAGAGTGGCCAACATGCAACTCAGGTAATCTTCCTCCTAGTAAGGAAAGGGCACTGGGGTAGAATCAGTGATTACAAAGTTATCCCCAGTAAAACAGTCAGCCTACAGCATAAACCACTGGTTGCCACAATAAGCTGCAAGCAGTGGTCAGAAAAGGCTCTAAGGTCAACAGAGACCATGCTGTAGACCTGGAAGTTGACTGGAAAGAAAGCACAAGAGTGCAAGGAATTACTCAGGGCTGTAGCACCTCAAGAAGAAGAGGAAAAAGGTGGAGAAGAGGAAGAATGGCAGCACCTCAAAACAGCATGTGTGAGAACTACAGAACAGATATGCAGCTGAACCAGGTATGGAAATAAAATACATAAGGAAAACTGATGGTGGAATGCAGAAGTGCAGGAAACCATCAAAAAAAAAGGAATGCAGGGGAAAGTGGGAGACAGAAAAGACAGACCAGGCCAAGAAGCTAAGAAAGGAGTTGCAATAGCAAAGGATAGAGCATCAGAGGCATTCTACCAGCTTCTGTAAAGTGACTCAGTAGGTGGCTTAACGAAACTATATCAGGGTGTAAGGCAAGTACAGAAAGATAGAGAAGATAGTCAGACACCCTTCATAAGGGATGCCAGCAAAACCTGATCACCAGTCCACAGGACATCAAAGTCAGAAGGAAGGAGTACTTCCAGCAGCTTCTGAATGAAGAAAATCACACAGAAGCTGTACTCAAAGCAGTGTGAAGAGAAAGACATATCCCAGATGACTGGAGAATTAGCATACTCATGACAGTGTACAAAAACAAAGGGGGCATCTATAACTGTAGACAGTACAGAAATATCAAACTCCTGTTACTTTGCATGAGAGTTCTGGAGAGGGTGATTGATAAATGGATATGCAAAGTAGTAGAAAGTAAGATGGGAGATGAGCAGATCATATTCAGATCAGGATGCAGCACAACTGACCTAAAGTTTGCAGTGAGACAGATAGTTGAGAAGAAGCTGGAGATGAGGAAAGAGTTATAAGTTCGTAGGTGTTTACTAGGCTAATGACCACAAGGGCCTTTTTAAACCTAGCCATGCATCCCAAATCTCTGACCCTTGATAAGTGTAAGCAGGGGCTTGGGAGATGAAACATTTACAAGCAGGAGTGCGGGAGATAAACCATTTACAAGCTGCCTGTGTCCATTAGAGACATAGGTGCCAATCTAGGTATGCATTTCCTGTTCCCCATCCAGTTGTCCAAGTTACACTTGAATTGGGTTCAACTGGGCATTCCTAGACTTGGAAAAAGCATATGACAAGGTCCCAAGAAAGCTGATTTGGGGCATTTATATTACCCTATCGTACGATTTAAATAGCGAACGCTATTTCATCGTACCTAAAATATCTAAACCACAAAATACCAAACACACAGAACAGCAAATTTTTTCCCAGGGAAAAAATTTGCTTTTCTGAAACACAAACACACAACACAAGCACATCAAAATAAATAAACCACACACATACACTTAACAAAATCATAATTCTAACCCTACACTACTACCTATCCACTCACCTTAACCCAACCCTAACCCCAAAGTCCCTAACTACCGCACGCTCACCTTACCCGCTCCCTAACCCTAAAGTCCCTATCTACCGCACACTCACCTTACCCACTCCCTAACCCTAAAGTCCCTAACTACCACACACTCACCTTACCTGCTCCCTAACCCTACCTTACCTGCTTCCTAACCCTAAAGCCACTAACTACTGCACACTCACCTTACCCGCTCCCTAACCTTAAAGTCCCTAACTATCGCACACTCACCTTACCTGCTCCCTACCCCTAATGTCCCTAACTATCGCACACTCACCTTACCCCAATCCGTTCCCACACTTACCTTAACCCGGTCCGTAACCTCCGTTCACATACTTACCTTACCCTGGTCCATAACCTTCCCACCACAGTAGAGTAAATAGAAAAGCCATGGAACGGACAACTGAACTCTTACCCTAGGTAAGATTTTGAAGTTCTGTGGCTTGGCTATTTTGAGTTTTCGACAAAAATGGGTCGATATTATAGCATTCGAAATTTAAAAACTTTGATACTGTAATATAGACCCAATTTGGGCGGTACTTCTGTGGTTCAAATTCCCAGAAACATTGGTAGAATTAGTGCAGGCTGTGTACAAGGACCCAGTGACTCATGTATGAACTGTGTTCAGTCTCACAGAGGGGTTCCCAGTGGAAGTGGGTGTACATCAGGTTTTAACTCTGAGCCCACTGCTGTTCATACTGATGATGGACTACATTAGTAAATAGGTTGGAGGGGCAGATAAACACAGTTGCTGTATGTAGACAGTGTGGAATTATATGCAGACTCTCAGCATGAACTTCAACAAAGGATAGGAGAATGGAATGAAAAGCTGAAGGCATATGGGATGAAACTGAATACAGATAAAACTGTTGTAATGCAGCAAATGGAGTTCAAAAAAGCTGAGAACTGAGACTGAATGGAAAACAGTGGAACTGATTAACAGTTTCATGGATCTGGGAGGAGTGGTTGAGGAGAAAGGAAGTCTGAATGAGAAGGGCAAAGCTAGAGTCAGAAAGCTAAGTGGCACAGAGTATCATGTGTAGTATATGACAGACAAATGCCAAAGATGCTGAAATGTGAGGTGTACAAAACAGTGGCTCATCCAGTACTACTGTGTGGTATGGAAACTTGGGCAGTAAAGGCAGAGAAGTTGAGGAAGCTAGAGGTGATGGAGATGAAGTGCCTGAGATGGGTGGTAGGCACACTGTGGGAGAGATGAAATAAGAACAAAAGAGCAGAAGCCAAAGTAGCTCCAAATGCAGAAAAGGTCAAAGAGAACAGATTATGGTGATTCAGGCACATGTGCAGAAAAGCAGAAGATTATAGGTTCATACTAGGCTAACTGCCCTTTTGGGCCATTTTAAGTCTAGCCAAATACCCGATGTGAGAATCAAACCCTGCACCTTGTCTCTGTAAGGTAAACACCTTAACCATTATGCCAACCTCCCACCCTTTGTTGTCATATCCAACTTGATATCCATAAACATTAGGGTGTCTACAAAATATCCCAAGTAACAAACTAAAATAATAAGTATAAAAGTCACATAAGGAAACCAACTGGTTAAAAACACAAAAAGAAAAATCTAGCTAAGCTAGACTTTCCACTGTGTGAAACCTTAAACCTCTTCTATCAGAGGGAACATGGGATATATACAAATTACCCCTTAAAGATATCAGATATTTCAGCTAAATGGCAATTCTGAATATCCATGACTTTTTCTTTTACCTTTAAGTATATTTATGGACAATTTCAAGCCATTAAAGCCAAACCCTCTAGCTGTGGACATACATGTTTCTGCCTTCTTATGGCATAATCAGCACAGCATAAGAGGAATATGATCAATAAAATTTGGGACAGACATGAAGAAGGCAAGAGGAAACAAGGGCATCCGATAAAGAGGTGGATGGATTGTGTGAGGAGAGAAGACCTGTGACAGTCAGACATGAGTATCAAAGAAGGTAGGAGAGTGACATTGAATCGAAAGAGATTGTGACAGCTGACACGACACCACACCCCATGTAGAAAATGGGAAATAGAGAGTTGGTGATGATGATGATGATGATGCGTGTCCGAAATACAGTACTTCAAAATTATCTGTACAGAACCTAAAATCCCACATTTCTGTCCAATAGGTCAACCGTTTTAAATTCTTCCCTAGACTCTAGCTGTCATCTTCCACAGCTGCACCTAATTTTGTGTAATTAGTAAAGAAGACAATCCTTTAGATTTGCCCAGAGGATTATGGCTATGAAGTACTAACCTTGCTCCATCTAAGACAGTACATATGGCTTGTTCTTGAAACTAGGCATGTTTGCCTTGCAGGTTTACCTTGTCAACAAAGGAAAAGTCAAGAAATCTTATTCTCCACTCTTTTAGGTGTGTCTGAAACTAACAAAATAAAGAATACTGATATTGGACTGAGAACCGACCTCTGCGGTATTCCACAACTCACTTTCCTTAGTCATGTCAGTGTCTGTCTCATCTCAGTCCTTGTTGACCTATCATTCACCTATGCAACAAACCTAGTTGCTCAGTCTTCATTCTGTAGCTAGCATCTGTCTGCATAGAACTGAATCAAAAGCTTTGAAAATATCTAAGTGGACACATCTCCTAATACTTTGTTAAGTGGTCCAATAATCCAGTTTGAAAACAAAATCAGGTTTGAATGAAAGCTCTTTCTGACTGTAAAATGTAGTTGTTTGTTGTTTTTGCGATAATTTTCCTCTAGGAACATAGCCAGTCTTTTCCTTAGGATGAGCCGTGTGACTTTCCCTCCCATTGCTGTTAGGCTGCAGGCTTGTATTTCACTAGATTTTTCCTGTTCCTCCATGGTTGTGCAAAGGTACCACACTTACTGATTTGCAGCCCTCAGACACCTGTTTGGAAGTATGCAGTTAGATCAGTGGCAGTTTATTTATGAGTTGTAACATTGCACATTTAACTTCCCATCTACTAACACTGAATTTTATTGTAATTATAACTTTGAGATTGCTGAACCTCTTGGGCAAGAGAATATTTTCTTACTTCTAAGCTAGACCATCCCTGGAATTATTATGTTTACAATGTTTTTTTGGTGGGTGGAGGTTGCAGCCTACTATTCAGGGGTACTAGGAGCTTGCCTTGGCCTTCTCTTCTATCCCCTTTGCACCTTCCTTCATTGTCAGTATCCCTAAGCATCTCTGGCACATTCTAATAGCTTGTTTATTCCTTCAGGTTGTCCCCAATCCTAACTTGTCTTTGACTCTCTCCCCCCAGCTAATCATAATCCGTTCCTTTAAAATCCCAAACTATAATCTTTGCCCTTTTATTCTTACCCTTCTACCCATTCTATACCACATAGTGGAATGATCACTTTTGATCCCTGTTAGTTAATAGTGTCTTTTCTTGGACATCACTGACTCCTCACCATCGTTAGGTGTACATCCAGAATTCTCTCCTTTGTAGTTACAGTCTTTCACCACCTCCATGGTCTAAGACATTAGACAACTTCCACTCCCTCTTTACTCTGGGTCTTAGAGTCTCCAAATCTGCTTCTTTCAGATTCGGATCACCCATAAGCTTTACCCTTTTCATCCTATCTCATTCATTTATTCTATCCTTCAGTCTCTCTTCTTCCTTTGACTTGTCTGGGTGGGGAGGTTAATAGATCACATCAGTCTGACAGTGTTCCCTTGTTCTGATCATGCCCACTTCCTAACATCTTTCATGGGGTGGTTTTCTTCCTCCTTTCTGATACCACATTGGCATCTTCCTTTCTTTTCTTGCTAATCCATCTTCATTCCCTCTTATTTGTGATTCCTGAACAAGTTATACCCAGGAACCTTAATCTTTCACTCATGTTTTTTGATCTCAGCAATGCCCACCATCACTGCCTTTAATTCCCCATCCTCTTATTCAGACATTTCCTATTAGACAATGATTCTAATAAGCCATGTGCTAAGTCACTCCTGTTTGTTCCCTGCTGGTTTCTGAATCCTGTTTTCATTTCTGTCTAATGCCATAGTATCCATTCCCCTCTTTTGCTTTTAAGATACTCCCTTTCCATCTTAGTTTAAAGGTATGACATTAAGAAATAACTGCCTGACCCTGCTCTGATCATTATTGTCCTTCTGAGCTGAGATGGAGACCATCCCTGGTATACAGCTATTTTTTCTGACAGATCTATCACTCTCGTCTTATCAGTTTAAACTATTAGCCCTAGTTCACCACCATGCCAAGTTGTTATATTCCATTTTTCTCCTTCTTCAGTGTACTGGTTATAGGAACAGACAACCTTTCTGGGAATGCTACTTCTAGCCTATTGTGCAGTGGTTTCACTTCCATTAAGCATTTGAAATGCTGAGACTCATTGGTGTGAGACTCAGAATATCGAGACTGAATACCCAAAAATGCAGACTTACATGCACACTGCTTTTTGAACTGATCCATGCAGCTTGGCATCCTTGTCCATGTCCTCTCTCTTTTGTGGCTGTAGCTGCCTGCTTCTCTCTTTACTTTATTCTGTATCACACTGCTTGCTCTGATAACCTCCACCTTTCAAGCCAAGTACCACCCCCCACACCTTGCAGGCCTCCTGTTTGCTCCTCCTTGCCAGTCCCATCATACCCTCTCCTGCATACTCCCATATCCTCTGTCAATCAAAGGCTCCATGTCCAAGCCACTATTCTGATATTAAGCAGGTCAACCATCCTTCTTGTCCAGCCTATCTTTCTCCTTTACATTACCCCATTCCTAGATCTCTTACCTTTTTCTTTTATTATTATTTTATTTATAAAAATATATATTTTAAGCATGTAACAAAATCATCTTCCTTGAGGATCATCCCTGACCTGCCAAGCAATGGCACTCAGATGAGTACAAGGACAGCTCTAATGTGGTTGTTGTATTACTTTTGTATTTCAAAACAAGTAACGTGTTTATTGAATGCCTGTACTGGTACTTGCATGCTCTGTTTCACTTTGTCTGACCTTAGATTTAGGTAAAATATATTCGGTATTCCATTTTTGCTCCTTTCTGGTTAGATGCAGAGCATTTTATTATGTTCCTTGTGTAGCTATCCTCTACTGTATGGAATCCAAAAATGGACATCACATTGCATGGTCTGCTTCTCTGGTGAACAATAAATATATTAGCAAAGGGTAGAAAGGTGTTCAGAAATATTTAATAATTAGCTCAAGGTTGTAATTGTTTTATTGTGCACCTTCAGTTTTGTAACATCACTTCTGGGTTGTAGATGCAAGGGGTTCTCTGAACCAGCTCATTTAGCCAGTCTGCAAGTGAAAAGGAAAGAAAGCAGGAAAGAAGAAAAAGAAAAGCAAATAATGAATGAATGATATTGCATGACTTCCTGGGAAGCATGAGGGTACCACACAAAGAATTAGTAAGTGGTCAGGATGCAGTCAGAACATAGGAGATCAGGTTGGTAGAGAAATCTGGAGAATTCTTATTTATTTTATATTTTATTTTATTTTATTTTATTTTGCTTTTGTTTACCAGATACATTCAACTGTGTTTAGTCAAAAAATGTTTTCAGTGGAGGCCCAGACAGAAAAGCTTCAACATATTACAGACATTCTGCAATATACATGAACAGAAATTAAGTAATACATATTAACTGCACATACTTTTGCTAATTAGATTATATTCATATGAAATAAAGGAAACTATTACAGTATAAAATATACTTATGTGTTTAGTAGATGTTGAACATTGAGCATTTGATGATATGGCAAACTCAAGATTACAACGGCATTTTTCCTGGAGATATATGGGAGCGTATCCATTGATTTGATAGGTGAAATTTTAAATAAGTTTACATGTCAAAGAGATTTTAGTGGTATTGGGATGTGGTTCCATAGTTTAGCTACTCTCTGAGTATAGAGAATCACCTACAGTATTAGGCGATTTGGTTATAGCATTTAGGGATTTTTCTCTAGAGCATGGAATTCTATTCGAGAAGCACTGTTGTATTAAGTTTTAATGGATGGACGATGTTTTGGCTTGCAGTGAAGTATGTGTACTGTAGTGAGCTGAAAAAGAACTAGGTGATGTGATACTTCTAACTACTTAATTCTCTGAGTGATAGGTAGCGGCAAGTTCTATTGTTATAGTTTATAGCAAATGTGTCTATTTTATTATAACATTGTTCAAGTTTGGATAGTTATGATACTTAAAGGTTAGTACAATTAGGGGCAACAGAGAGGAGAGATGGCAGTAAGAAAGTAGAGTCTATAAATGTTCTGGCCATGTCAGTGAGGTAGTTTTTTATTCTGTATAATATACCTAGTTTATATGTGTTTTTTTTTTTAAACCATGTGTGATACATGGTGGTCAAACTTCAACTGGTCATCTATGATGATACTTACTAATTTTTTTGTGATTTACTTGTTCTACCATGTACTATTGGCCGAAGTAATAGTGAATACTATTGTTTTAGTAGAGATGTGCATGGGTGTAAATAAAAATCAGTATTTTTTATGGTTTAGAAGTAGTTGTTAATTATTTTGCAGTGTTCCAATCAATAAGAAGAATTATTGTGAAAGGTCTTGGAGTTTAGAAAAAAAAGTTTATTCTTTTCCTTGGAATCTGGGAACTACTGCCCAACCATCCATGCCTGGTTCCATAACTGGTGCTGGTGTGGGACACAAAGTAGAACTAGACATAGAGTACACAGTCTCGTTGAGATTAACTGAGAGACCATAAAGCACATGTAATTATATAACCAATTCTATGTCACTAATGAGAATCCCTAGCTCCTAAGAACAGAGGGCTCTAGTTGGCTACATGCGCCTAAATGGATGCTGGTAGCTCTTCAAGATTTGATTCCTGTATGTGTTGTCAAGGTAGGAGACTTTTGACATAGCCTTAGCTGCTATATTATTCATTTATTTCATCCTCATATACATAGCTTCTGCTTTCCTAAAAACTTGAGTATATGGCATACTTCATTCAATGTTCTGCTAAACCGTTTGCATGTGTTAGTTTACTATCCAGGTGGTATGAGTAGTGAAGGGTTGTGAGCTTCTACTATAAATGTCTATTAGGTTTATACCTGTCAGCCTCTTAGTGCAAGAAATCTGACAAAGCCTGACACAATGGGAGGACAAAAGCCCCAGAATAGGGACAGATTGTAAATATTGCTCTTATAAACTTAGAAAGTTGCTGTGTTAACATACATTTCCTAAAGGGATATGAAGTCTAAAACTCAAATGTATGTCATTATTTGTGACTTCAGTCCTCAGATCATCCCACTGATGTGCCAAAAAAACACAAATTTCATGAGGAAAAGACCAAACGTATGAGGCAAAGATCTAGATATTCTGCAGAAATATGGACAGTTGAGAGGTATGCTTGGGGTGGACAGACTCTTAGCACACCTTCTCAAGGATAACTAATATCTCCCAGAAGGCTACTGAGACATATAATAATTAGGGAACATTCCATCTGCAGTCTAAGTATTATAATTAGGTTTACAGGTTCATAGGTAGAAACTAGGCTAATGACCACTGTGGGCTTTGTAAGCCTAGCCATGCAATTCATCCCTGTTGTGTCCCTATGTATCATGAGTGTTAACTTGGAAGGGAGTATGTTCGGAAATTTCTAGAGGTTTTGTGCAAGGTTATGTTTGTTTTGGCATTACTGTCTGCCTCTGTCTACCAGAGATATAGGGGCCACATCCAGGGTGAATTTTCAATTTCTCATCCATTGATCAAGCTTAAATAAGGTTAGGGATGGACTCTGCTTCACATGGATAGGGAGCCTATTCCAGAGTATAGGAATCCTTTCAGACACATATATGTCTCAAAATACATTTCCTGTAGTCCTGCATATGATACTGTCAATGGGCATATTTTGTATATTTTATTTTATAGGTCCATAGGTAATTACAAGGTTAATAATCCTAGGAGGAACTTTTTAAGCCTCTCTGTGCTTACCAGTGGTGAAGATCAAACACTGTACCTTCTGTCTGTAAGGTAAGCATCTTAACCATTATGCCAACCCTTTGCAGTCCTCGTGCTTGTACTTATTACCATGCATATATTCATGAGTATGTGATACTGTTCCTATAATTCCCTTTTCAGCTCATTTGTCTCTGTAGCTTACTGACTACTTGAAGCCATCCACCTTTTTTGGCATCACATTTTACTCCAATGAGATTAATAACATTGCCATAATCACTGTAGTGAGACCCAAGTAAGGATAGAATGATAAATACAGCAGAACTATTTTCAGTAATTCATGTTTTGTTGTGGCACTGATTACTAATTAATAGATAATGAAAAAGAAAAATGCATTTCCCAAAATGACAACATATAGCAGTAGGCATGATGGCTGATCATCAAAATATACAAGATGGACTCCTTTCTCATAGACTTATAGAGAACTGACAACTGCTTTGGTTACAGCTATATGGAAAGAAGCCCATGTGATCATACTTTTAAGTGGAGGTACTCAATCTGTTTTCTACTTTACTTGGAAGGAATTGGCACTAGTCATTAAAGTGGTGGTGCTCCGGTAGCATTGTCGCCTCACAGTAAGACGCTGTCCGGTTCGATTCTCAGCTAGAGCGTCTTCTGCGTGGAGACATGCATGAATGGGCATACCTCCGTTGAAGATTGTGCATCAGGGCTGGTAACTCAGCACATAAAAATCAACTACCAATCATTAGCGGACCAGAGCGGACCGGAGTTCTGCTGTGGTGACCCCTAACCGGGAAAAGCCGAAAGACACAACATTAAACATGTTTCTGTAAATACACTCTGTTAGTAGATTACCTGCATGATTTTAGACAATGCCTTAAAAGTGCTTATTAAAACTCAATAATTAAAGCAGTGGAGAGATCCAAGCTGGCTGAGAAGTAGCATATCTCTCTCCCAATATATTCAACAGACTAATATAATATCTGACAGGAAATGTTTACACCAGATGGGAAAAAGTTGCATCATTCTAAATATGTCTGTGTCCAGAATTTGTGTCAATATTGAAAATGGAAGCTTTAGAACTTTTTTATTATATTCATGTAATAATTTAATTGAACCTACACAGAAACAGAATATATCCACATCTTCTTGGCATGAACTGTTTATGAATAAAAAACTTTCAAAACATAGTCACACTCCAACAGATGTTATTTATAAAATGGACCAGTATAACACCAAAATGGACTTCATACAAGGACAATCAACAAGTAACAATCAAACTAAATGTTTGAAATGTATGTTACAGCAACAAGGAAAGCAAATAAATGACATTTACAATTTTAAATGATGTAAGTGACAGGTTATAGAAAGAAGAAATATAAACTGAATTCCTTTACAAACAAAACACATGTTTGCAGGGCAAAGTGGATGGCTTAGAAAACAGGAAGAGCGGAAGCAGCCTAATAATTAATAGGATATCTGAGATAATCCAGGGCAACAATAAGGTTGATTTCTATCAACTTGGCCCCTTAAAGCTGTATATTTACAGGAAGGGGTTGATATAAGATTGAAAGGGCATGCAGACCAATCATGAAACCTTTTAAAAAGCAAATATCCCCATATGATCTGTTGTTATAAAATGTATTTCTCACCATGACAAACAGGTACATTTAAAAACAACTTGGTCAAGCTCTCCAGTAAAAGCTGGCAACAATAACAATTTATGTTAATAATGATCTTACTAAGATTATGCAAAAAAAGAAAACATGCTGATCCCTACTTAAACTTCTCAAACAAAGATAGGCTTCAAACTCACATCTTCTAATTTGCAATACTTGAAATAATGTAAAAAAGGTTTTCAGTTCTTTAGAAGAGGCTGTTTTTGTGTTTCTATAACAATAAAATAAATACAAACTGTGAAGACATAGACTACAACTATATGTAATTTAAGAGACAAGCTGAGAAAAATGGAAAACTATAATTGCATAAAAGAAGACAAAGAAAAAGTAATGCTTCAAGAAAAGACTAGAGTTTCATATACTACATACTATTTTTTCTTTTTCATTTATGTTTGTTAAGCACATTTATTTATATAAATTGAAGTTTTTGTGTTTGTTTTACAGAAGTAGAAAATGTTAAACTTAAAATTTGCAGTTTATTGTCATTGTATTTATTTATACTTACATAAGCTACAGGGGCAATTTTCTCATAAAGTAATGAGTTAATTGTACAGCGGTAGCATTGTTGCCTCACAGCAAGAGGTTCTCCTGTTCAATTCACGGCTGGAGTGCCTTCTGTGTGGAGTCTGCATGTCCTCCCTGCAGTTGAGTGGCCTCCGAAAGACATGCGTGAATGGGAGTGCCTTCACTGAAGCTTGGGCGACGAGCTGGCAACTCTACACCATAAAAAAATCTACTGCCAATCATTAGCGGACCAGAGTTCCGCTGTAGTGACCCCTAACTGGGAAAAGCTGAAAAGACAAACATTTTATCCTTGTGGCTCATATGGCATTATGCCTTCACAGAAGCTTTCAGCTCTACAGGGAGATCATACCTTTTTTAATTAATTAATTAATTAATTAATTAATTAATTAATTAATCCTTTATTGCCTGTGTTAGTTCCACTAGGCTTGCAAACTCTTTTCAGGGGAGACCAAAGGTGGTATTTACACAACTGGGGGAATCTCGTCCAGGACATTGGGGAACTTCCCCATCTCTTTTGAAAGTGAGTGCATTCTGTTGTTGCACTTCCAGCTTCTATTCCTGGTGTGGAGGCAGCCAGCAGAAGCAGCATATGTGATGCCGGATGAGGAGGAAAGAGTGTGTGATGCTTCTGAATGAAATCGTGATTCTGTGAATGATAGTCTTGTCAGTTGGACAGAAGGACATAGAGAATGTCTTGAAATGTGCAAATAGTCAGTGTTTAGTTGACTTTAAAACTGATTCAAGTAAAGGAGTTGACGTGACAGAAATTTCATTGGGCAGGCTTCCAGATGTTGAGCTTGTTAAGCTAATTGAGAAAGGCAATCTTGAAAAGCAGTTAGAACCATTGTGGTCTGAAGTGATGGAAAAGGTTTTGAGTACTGAGAAGGAGAAAAATGACAAAGCATTTGTGGAATAAACAGGTTGAATGTGATCACAGAAAAGTTACAGAAAACATTGTATGATGATGCTTTGGGGAAATTAACAGGTATTACAGATGTTAAGAAAAAAAGAAGACATACTCTAAGGATAAGAAGTATGGCTTACTGGAAATGATATCAGACCATTGAATAATCTAGCAAAGTAGGATTTGTGTGATATAACATTTTGAGAGTGAGACAAGAATGGACAAATTCTTAGGTTTTTTTTGTGAAGCATATCAGATATTTTTACTTGGAATGACTTAACTTTTTTTCTGGTCAGGGGAATAGGTTAAAAGAAAAGGTTTCAGTGCAATTCCGGAGTGATGAAATTGAACTGCATGAGTTAAAAAAATGCTTTCTTTCTATGAGCAATTCAGTGGCTAATATGTTAATGTTAAATATGAAAGAGGTGTTTGCAATGGGGTGGGGTTAGGAACTGGATTTTTTTGAAAATGGAGAAAGATGTTGTAAAACATTTATCCAGTGGTATTTATGTGGCTGGCAATAAGGGATCAGTCAAGATATATTGGTCAGCACAAAGCATATTTTTTTTTTGGGGGGAGGACTTTAATCACCTTATTAATGAATGTGTAAAAATCAGATATAACCAGTGTGGAGAAAAAGGAACTAACATTCAGGAACTGTCATTAAAAATGGATGAAATGGACATTAAAATTGACAAATTTAAAAAAAAAATGTTCTGAACAAATGGACCAAATCCACGAGGCTTTGCAGCAGCAGAAGACTCAAATATATGATATTGAGGACTTATTAAATGATATGGAAGGGAGATTAAATGAAGATGAAAATAGCATTGAATTTTTATTGAAACAAAGTATTCTTCTGATGAACAAAATTGATGATCTGGAAAATAGGTCTCATCTTTGGTTTACTTGAAAAAATAGAAGGGAAATAATATGGTAAACTTTTTGACATCCTGACTTTCCAAGATTTTAGACCTACCTGAAGCATTGTCATATGGCATTGAGAGAGCACATAGATCTTTGCCTACATCTTTTTCAAAGAACAACTCTTATCCAAGATCTACCATAGTAAGATTTTTTGTCTTCTCAAGGTAAAGAATTAATTCATAAGACTGCTTGGTCTAAATCTCTTCTCAAAATAGATGCTAGAATTATTTGTTTTGATAATGACTATTCTGCAGCTGTCATTTCTAAAAGAAAATATTTTTTTACCTTTAATAAAATAATTTAAGGAAAAAAAAAAGACAGATAAAAGTTCATTTATTGTTCACAGCCAGACTAAAAATCTTTCTTCCTGATGAAACCAAATTCTTTGACTACTTTGACATTGCCATGTCATTCTTGAAAACGAATAATATCCTGGAACAAATCAAAGATATGGATTGGAACAACATCCCCTTAAAGAGACAAGCAGAAAGAAATGGGTGGAAATTAAATGAAAAGAAAAAGAAATTAAAAGACAAATGACATAACTGATACATTTCTTACACCAGTTATTTTTATTATGCAAATATAATATTTTTTTATGAATTTACCAAAAGAACTCTCATCTTCACTTAACAGTCTTGCAAGAAGTAAGGAGACTTGGAACTTGGACTGTCTCATTTATTTATTTACATTTCTTTACCAGAAAAGTCCATCTTGGAATGAAGCCAATTTTCAGCAACAGCCTAGGGAGAAATGCTCTAGATGCATGTCTTTGTGGCATAGGATGAAACTGGAGCACCCAGAAGAAACACACACAGATGCAGGAAGGACATGCAGATGCTGCACAGAAGGCACCCTAGCTGAGAATTAAACCAGATGACCTCTTGCTGTGAGGCAACAATGCAACCGCTGCACCACTGCACCATTCATATATATTTTAATATATATTACTATACTCTATATATATATATATATATATATATATATATATATGTTTGTGTGTCTGTGTGTGTGTGTGTGTGTGTGTGTGTATATAATATATATTATATTTTACTGTATATATATATATATATATATATATATATATATATATATATATATAGAGAGAGAGAGAGAGAGAGATTAAGGTAACATACATTTTTTATATTTTTTTTCTGTTTTTAGCATCATATATGTGTGTGTGTGTGTGTGTGTGTGTGTGTGTGTGTGTGTGTGTGTGTGTGTGTGTGTATATATATATATATATATATATATATATCTGGTAAAGGTAGTAATATTAAGTACATTATTGCTATAACCCATGTAATACCTATATAACACTCCTTTGCTTCTCTCTTTGTATATTTTTGTTCCATTTGATTTTAATAAATAACTGGAAATTAGATGAAATGGTTACTTTAGCTTGTACAGCATAGTTCATATTTAATGGATTGCTTTTTATTTATGGGAAATTGGTTACCTAGTGTTTTCATTTTGGTGCTGTTGCTTTGATCTTGATGCTTTAAATGCAATGTGCTTTGACTTTTTACACTGTTTTTAACTGTGAAACTGTTGATGTGCCTACTTTTGCACTTGCAGATATGGTTTCTCTCTTGTATGATTTGTTGGACTGTTCTTATGTTTCACATTTGCCTGTCGTCAGTCTGTACACTGCATTTGGTGCCTGAGTGTAAAGCTTGATGGTAGCATGTGTGAAGGATGCAGTTTTCTATTGTCATTCTATTTAAAGTACATTTCATCTGATTGAATGTATCGTCTTATTATTTAGCTATCGGATATTATATTGCGATTTGCAAGTAGTAGTGTTGTGGCTGCTGGGGATGTGATGAACTAATCCTTCTTTTTTGATTTTGTTTTTCCTGATTATTGGCAGTTGGAAGAGAGAAGTAGAGGGGAGAAAAGGCTTGGTAGTTTTATTTTTGAAAAGCCGTGTGCAGTGGTTTTCGAGAGCTCCGTTTTTTGCACTCAAGCTTTTTCTTAACAGTTTAGGCACTTGTTTTTCTCACTATTTACTTGAGTTTTGTTAAGTTTCATGCTCAGGTCGTGAACTATGTTTACCAATAAGCCATCTGTTCTGATTTGCTGACAGCTTTTACATGCTAATTTAAAAGAAAGGGGCAGATCTCATGAATTATGCAGCAGCTTAAAGGGTAATACGTCTACTGATGTTTAAATGAAAGAAAAGCTAAAGAGAAGAGAGAAAAAAAAGGGGGAAGCTTTCTTCTAATGAAACATGAGTATAGTAAGTTAAATAATAAAGTTAATTTGACATTTCCAAAGCATGGATACCTTTGATATTTCATCAGGTTTCATAGTGTTGTTGGTAACTATTTAAATGTCATGAATTTCCTCTCTTGTTCTTATACTTAAGAATGCAAATTGGGTATTGGGGGCACCATTTATGGTCTTCATTATTTAAATGTTCCTTTACTGTTGTGAGAGGTTGCAATTTATGAATTGTAAATGTTATTTAGATATCACAAATGCATAAGAAGCAAAGATAATTGAGGTTTGAAAAAAAATTTAATATCCAGTTTTGCATTGTGTCTCATCTAAGCTGTGAAGATTGAGATACTTACAGTATTATTTTGAGTCATGTCATTTGATGCATATATGTGTATGTGTTATGTATATGTATGCGCGTGCGTGTGTGCACCATAATTCATTCTGAGCTGCAAGGTCTGTAGGCAACATGGAACTTACAAATGGATTATAGGAGGACACCTGCATTAAAGCTAGTAGTTATTAATCTGTTTATGTTGCTGCATTAGTTAAATGTTACTTTTTACATAACAGATAAAATGTTATAACTTCATATTGTTGAGTTACCTTGTTCTAAGAATCATTAGGGTATTATAATTATATCTTATTGAACCTGTTAAATACTAAAACTCTGTTAAATTATATCATGTTTGTTAACAGATGGTTTTATTGTCACTTGGTTAATTGACAAGAGATGATTGTTTAGTGGATTGATTTATTTCTGGGGCGCTTAGAGAAATCTATATAAATATGAGAGGTATTAATACACATACATTTTTGTCTTTTTAGTTACTTTAATAATATTGATTAACACCTATCATTTTTTTGATCTGTCATTAATCTTGAATATCTTATATTGCTTAACAGGAAGAAATACAATTTCTCCTTTTTGATATTCTGTTTAAAATATACAAGAAAAGATGTTCTGTTTTAAAAATAATGTAAGGCTAAGACTTTTTTTATTTTTTTGTTTGTATAAATTGTTTTTTACTTAGAAAATATTCTATAGAGTTATTATAACATGATACCATTTGCTTTTGATGTATTTACCATTTAATTTATGAGTTCATAGGTTCATAGGAAGATACTAGCCTATTGGCCCTAGGGCCTATTTAAGCCTAGCCAAAAAGGTACCCTGGATTCTGCCACCCAAGAAAATTATTTACCTGTGTCCCTGTCGAGCAGAGTCACAGATGTGATCCCTGTGGTGAATTTCCTATTTCCCATCCGATCATCAAGATTTTTCTTGAAGAGTGCTAATGAGGAGCTTTGTTTGATATAGATAGGTCATTTGTTCCAGAGTATGGGAAGTCTCTGGGATAGGAATCTATCCCTCCAGCATGTTCTGTTTATTGTGCTGACAAGGTTTAGGTCCCTAGAGCATGTAGCTCGGAGGGATTGGGTTTCTTTAAGTGGAGTATGTCCAACAGCTCTGGGTTTGACATAGCTTTGTATGTTAGGCAGAGATCGCCTCTGAGTAGGCTATATGCGACGGAGAAAAGCTGGTGTTTTTTGAGATGGTCTGCTTAGGGCATCTGTTTGAGGCCAGTAATCCTCTTTGTGAGGTATTTCTGTGGCTTTTCCAGTTGTTGCAGATGTCTTGTGAGGTACATACCAAAAAGGGTGTTGTACTCTATAATGGGTCTAATGAGTGACAAGTAGAGGTGAACAATGACTTCTTTTTTCCTGGATGAGAAACCTTTTGTGATGAGGTGTGCCACATAGAAGGATTTCCTGACTACTGTGGCAATGTGATTATCAGAGGAGAGACTACTGTCCACCTGTGTCCCAAGGTCTCTTATCACACTTTCGTGGTAGTTCATGGGTACAGCGTGTTTACCAAAGGGGATGACAGTGCACTTTTTGGCATTGAGCTTGAGGCCATGGCTTTGACACCAGGCATCTGTCTCAGTGAGGCCCTTTTGTAGGATGTCCACATTGCAATCATCTGTGAACGTCATTAGCCAGAGACCTTCTGTGTTAGCCTGTACTTCAGAGAAGTAGATACCAAACAGGAGAGGACTCAGGACTGAACCCTGTGGTACTCCACTTGTCACTGGTCTGTAGTCAGATTTGGAGTCTGCTAGTTTCACAGTGTGGGTTCTGTCAATGAGCCAGTTGGCAACCCATCTTGTGACATAGGGATTTATACCTAGTTTAGTGAGTTTATCTATAATTCCTGAGCGGGGGATGGTGATGAAAGCCTTGGCGAGATCTAGATAGGCTGTGTGAACCACCTTACCCTCATCTACGGCTTTGGTGACTACTTCAAAGATGTCTATCAGGTTTAGGAGACATGATCTGCCTTTTACAAACCCGAACTGGGTGGGGTCCAGAGTTTGGAGATTACCAATGTATTTGTTTATAAGTTCCATTATGATACGTTCCATGGCCTTGCAGACCGGGGAGGTAGTTCTTGGGGTCCATGGTGGATCCCCTTTGTGGAGTGGAATAACCATCACAGTGCACCATTCAGTGGGCACAAAGCCTGAGGTGAGGCTATGATTGAACATGGTACTTAGGTGGGGTGCCAGTTCATTCTGTAGTTCGTGTAGAACGCAGCCAGGGATGTTGATGAGTAGATGAAACATACATAGTGTTTTTTATGTGCAAGGTTGTTACATTGTTGTCTTACTTTTTCTTTGCTGTTAATGATAATTTTGTTCTAAAAAGTAGCAGTGGGGAATTGGACTTAATCTAGTTGATGGGTGGGAATGTTTGGATAGTTTTACTACATTTTTGGGTGTCTACCATACTTATCAATATGATGTAAAACAGTCGTAGTCCAAAAAATGGCAGGTAGTTCCAGTATAAAAAACTCTTCTTTATGCAACCACAGACGTATAAGTGCTTTCACAGATAACTTCTGCTTCTTCAGATACAAATGCATGCTGTCAATATACTTATGGTTAATAACCTAAATCCTACTGATTATGTGTTTATTAACAAGCAGTTCCTAACTGGGGCAGTGATTTATTGTTGCTATCATAATTTTGAAATTATGAAAATATCACTTGTATACTTGTCTAGTGTATTATATGTCATAGCTTAAATGCATTTCTATTAATATTAATGGATTAAATAATGGTGCAAGAGTTTATGTAAGTTTCTAAAATTATTTAACTCTTATGTTATTTCTTTTTACAGGAGACACACATTACTGGAAGATATAGAGCGACTTAATACTAAATTTTACTCTCTATTATCTACTTCCCACTACAATCAGAAAATGGAGGGGTAGCTATTTTGTGGAAAAATTCTTTACCTAAGTATAAAATGATTAACACCTATAAAGATGATAAAGGTATGTTTTGTTCAGTAACTTTAGAAAACTATATACCTTTATTAATTTATATTGGATCACTGGAATAGGAGTTAAAACTGTTAAACATCATTTAGATCAGATTGTTCAACTCTCAAAAGGTAGTATTATATTAGCAGGAGATTTTAATTGTATATTGAAGGATGATGATACCAATACTTCAAGAAAGGGAAAAATATTTGCCTCAGCTAAGGCATTGATAGAATTTACAGAATTATTTCAAATTAAAGATATAAATGAATTCTCAGATTCAGAATCACTTTTTACCCATTGTTTACATAGACATAGAACACAATGTAGAACTGATATGTTTTGAATGCGTTAATAAATAGATTAGGCAAGGTTAAAGTGGTATCTTTTCCAGTTTCAGACCATAATGCTATAACGTTTGAGCTGCTATTAAAATTTAATAATAATATCCCTATTAAAACTATGCCTACCTATATAACCATCTTGAAGGATTTTAAAGGTTTCTTTATAAAATAAATTCATTCTTTTATTGAAATTAATTGCACAGAAGATATTTCAGAGATGTATTTATGGAATGCACTAAAAGCATATCTGTTTGGTAAAGTTATCAACTGGTATGTATTAAAGAAAAAAACATAGGTTCATAGGTTGATACTAGGCTATCGGCCCTAGGGCCTATATAAGCCTAGCCATAACAATTCCCTGGATATTTCTTCCCACAATATTTACTTCCCTGGACCCCTGTCTAGCAGGGCAACTGACATGATCCCCGGGGTGAATTTCCTATCACCCATCCAATCGTCAAGGTTCCTTTTGAAGAGGGCCAAGGAGGTGCTCTGCTTGACATGTATGGGCAGTCTAAGGTCAGGAACCTATCCCTCCAGCATGTTTTGTTCATTGTAATGACAAGGTTTAGATCCCTGGGGCGTGTGGCTCCTAAGGATTGGGATTTCTTTAAGTGGAGCATGTCCAACAGCTAAGGGTTTGACATGGTTTGACATGTTAAGCTGAGATTGCCTCTGAGTAGACAATATGCCACAGAGTATAGCTGGAGTTTTTTTAGACGGTCAGCATAGGGCATCTGCTTTAGCCCTGTGATTCTTTTAGTGAGGTATTTCTGCGGCCTTTCCAGCTGTTGCAGATGTCTTGTGAGGTACATACCAACTGGGACGTTGTACTCTATAATGGGTCTAATGAGGGATGAGTACAGTGGGACAATGACCTCCTTTTTTCATGATGAAAAGCCCTTAGTGATGAGGTGTGCCACATAGATGGATTTCCTGACTGTTGTGGCGATGTGGTTATCGAAGGTGAGACCACTGTCCACCTGTGTCCCTAAGTGTCTCATCACACTTTCAATGTTTAATGTATTGCCACCTATGTGGTAATTCATAGGTACATGTTTTTTCCCAAAGGGGATAACTATACATTTATTGGCATTAAGCTTGAGCCCATGGCTCTGGCACCAAGCATCTGTTTCTGTAAGGCCCTTTTGGAGAATATCTACATCATTTGGGGATTCACTGATGGCTCTCAGTTTGCAGTCATCTGTGAACTTTGTTAGCCAGAGTCCCTTAGTGTTGGCCTGTACTTCAGAGAAGTAAATGCCAAACAAGAGAGGTCCCAGGACTGAACCCTGAGGTACTCCACTTGTCACTTGTCGAGAGCTGGATTTGGAGTTGGCTACTTTTATAGTCTGTGTTCTGCCAGTAAGCCAATTGGCAACCCATCGAGTGACATAGGGATTTATGCCTTAGTAAGTTTATCTATGATTCCAGAGTGGGGGGTGGTGTCGAAGGCCTTGGCAAGGTCCAGATAGGCTGTGTGTACTGCCTTACCCTCGTCCACAGTTTTGGAGACTGATCCAAAGAAGTCAATCAGATTCAGGAGACAAGATCAGCCCTTCATGAACCCAAACTGGGTGGGGTCCAGTGTTTGAAGGTTGCCAATGTCTTTGTTTATAAGTTTCAGGATAATGCGTTCCATGCCCTTGCAGATCAGGCTTGTCAGACTGATGGGACAGTAGTTCCCAGGATCCAAGGTGGATCCCCCCTTGTGGAGTGGGATAATTGAAGCTGTGCGCCACTCAGTGGGCAAGAAGCCTGAGGTGAGGCTATGATTAAACATGACACTTAGTTGAGATGCCCGTTCATTTTGTAGTTCATGTAGTACACAGCCTGGGATGCCGTCTGGTCCCATGGATGCTGTATTCTTAGCTTTGGAGATTGCGGTTTCTACCCATGTGGCTGTGATTACCGGAATTTTGCAATCTTTTGGTATTGAGATGGGCCCTTTAGGGGGTGAGAGGGGGGGTGAAGTTTGCAATAAATCAATCTGCCAGTATATTGGAAATATCCTTGGGATAAGTATATTTAATTCCATTCTGTTGTAACTCAGAGCAGATCTGAGCATTGCCATTTAGATTCTTGACATAACTATAGAATGCCTTGTGGTTGTCTTTGGAATCTTTGGCAATTTTATTTTCGTAACTAGCTTTGGCGGATTTTATGGGGGACCTCAGCTTCTTACTGTGGCTGGTAAGGAAGTTTTTTGCATCCTGGGATTTTCCTCTTTTCTGCAACAGTTTCTTCCTTCTGTTGTATAGTTTGTTTATGGCAGGAGATCACCAGATTGGCTTACTTTTTTTGGAGGAGAGCGTCTTGGTTCTATTTAGGATGGCACGATTCATGCACGAGTGGATGTGCTTGTACACTGCCTTAGTGTAGGATTCATCAGTCGGACTTTCAGCTCCCGTCTGCATAGGTGTCATGAAGTTTGTCACTTCTGACTTGAGTAGCATGAAGTTGGCTTTGGCAAAGTTTTTTACGAAGGTTTCTATACTGGGGGGTGGGGTGGGATGTGGATGCCAAGGGTGATTTGCTTATGGTCAGATCTGACCAATGAGGGGGTGACCACTGGGGTGGAGCATCTATCTCCCATGTTGGTAATGACCAGGTCTAGGATATTGGAGCCCCTGGTGGGACAATGGATTAGTTGATCCAGGGTGTTGGAATTTATGAATTTCAAGAACCATTGGGAAAAGCTGTTGGTACCCGAGTAGTTTTCCCAGTTAATGGCAGGGTAGTTAAAATCATCCAGTATTAGGGTGTTTGGTTGTATCTTAATATTTTTCAGTATGTTTAGAAAGGTGTAGTGAGAATCTTGGGGCATGGTGTGGGAACTGTAGCAAGCTGCAATTTGGATTGCAGTCTTACCTAGTGTTAGTTGCACCTGGGGAATTTCAGATGCATTGTGTTGGGCAACTAGCCTAGAGGTGTGAATATCCTTGGTAAATATGGACTCTCCTCCACCTTTAGTGTTTCGGTCTTGGTTTGGTGGCCGAAAAGTATGGTAAGAGTTGTAGCCTGGCATTGCAGCGGTGCTCACTGGAGCCTTGAATCAGATCTCAGTGATTGCACAGATATCGATGTTCTCCATTTTTAGGAGTGCCTCGAGAGAGTGCATTTTGAGATTTAGACTTCTAGCATTGAGTAGCATTACCTTCAGATTTTGCATGCTTGTATCTCTTATGGTGGTGGTGTCCTTTGAACCTTGCCTAAAAAAAGCAGTATAGGGGTGGCAAGAGCTTTAGCCAGTAACTTGAATCCCAGGGGTGACCAGGTGCAGACCATCTCTGGCAAAGCATCATGGTTTGTCAATCATGTCGTCCCAGACAGACAGATACTGGATCCCCATTGAATGACACCAGAAGCTTAGCCAATTGTTGAAGTCAATACAATGGGATAAGGAATTGTTTGATATACAAAATGGGATAAGGAATTGTTTGAGATACAAGAAAAAATGTCAAATTAAAATTAGGTAATCAAAAAAGTAATACTAACTTGACAAAAGAAAGTAATGATTTAAATAGTTGATATCTAGCACTTCTAAATAAAAAAAAACTATGATTAATTTGGAAAGGATTAAAATAATTAAATTTTATGTTAACCTAAAATCCATGCATAAGTTAGCTACTAGAACAAAAATATTTAATAAATCTAATCATATTAAGGAGGTATAGTCTCCTAAGAGTAGAAAAATGTTACTGAAATAGAAGATATCCTGAAAGAATTCTGAAATCACTTTAATACAATTAATCAATATAATCTATTAATGGACTCTAAGGAGGTAATTAAAACTTTTATTAGAAATCATGAAAAAATAACTGAAGATCGGATGAAAGCAATTGCTAGGCCTGTATGAATGTCTGAACTCTGAGCTCAAATTAGTAAACAAAAACCTAATCAGGCTCCTGGTAATGATGATATTATCCCTGAACTTTATAAATTAATGCCCAAAGAAGCCTCAACTATTTTATTTAAAGTCTTTTCCATAGTTAAAGACTTAGTAAATGTTCCTCCATCCTGGCAATATACTCACATTTCCCAATCTTAAAAGTTGATAAAGACCCTGTTGAATGTTCTTCCTACATATTGGTCTCATTTTTAAATATGGATTACAAAATATTTATTGCAATTCATGGTAACAGATTAAAGTAGTATCTACTATTTATGATAAATGATGATCAAACTGGTTTTATATTATATAAAAAAGTATGATATATTAAAATAATATTAATAATAACTGATTATGCAAATTGAACTAGTGCCTTTGATTCTGTTAATTAGAAATATCTCTTAGTCCTAGAGGAATATCATTTTTTGAGTAATTTTATAAATCTTATTAATCTCCATTATGAAAATTGTTATGCTTATATTAAAATGGGTACACATACCTCAGAGTCTATTATGATTTCCAGAGAAACCAAAAAACGATGTGCTGTCACCTCTAATCTCTTTCCTCTAATTATAGAACCATTTGCTAACTTTATAAGATCAAATCTAGACATTAAAAGTCTACAGAGAAGTGAGCATTTATTTTCTAAAATTCAGCTGTTTGCTGATGATATTCTTTTGACATTGAATGAAAGTAATAGCTTACTTTCATCTGTTTTTGATGCAGTGGAAATCTTTAAAAAATCTGGACTTGCATTAAAAACAAGTAAAAATGAGCTATTAGTTTCATTCAAGGTCAAAAGAATATCATCAGCAAATAAGTGAATTTTAGAAAATAAAACAAAAACATTTACCTATAAATTCCAGTATATTTATGATATAGATAAAATATATACTAAATACACAGTACAAGAGAAAACATGAAATACTTGGGGATAATTATAACTGATAATATTAAAAATATAATAAACTTTAATTATAATAGTAGTCTAACCTCGATAAAGAATCTTGCAAATAAATGGAACAAGTTTTTCTTTTTACTGTGGAAGAGAGACTTTCCATAATTAAAATTAATATTTTACCACAAATTTCTGTATGTTGTACAATCACTATCTTTACCTCCACCAAGAAGTTGTATAAAAGAGTTTAATTGTTTAATCCTGAGATTTCTTTGGTTTCCCAACAAATCTAGAATAGCTTTAGACCAACATATTAGAGAGTGGTCTTCTGGAGGGATTGGCCTACAAGATTTAGAATTATATTCCCTATCATCAGTCATTAAAATAATATCTCTCTGGTTAAACAACTACTGCACTACTAAATGGAAAGAGTTTCAAGGTTTTTTTGGTCAAAACCTAATCCTTTTGTAAATTCAGATCGCTATTTAATATCAAATAATATTCTGCACTGGTTATTAAAAGATTATTTTTCAGATATTAATAACAAAACAATAAGTTTTCTTACATTTCTATTATAACGACTACCTTGAGAAATTTTATTTACAGATATCCAATATATAAAGTATAGATTTTTCTCCTCTTTCCTATAACTTATACTCAGAATAATATTTCCACTTTAAAGGTATCAACAATTACATATAACTTGATATATTAGCTTCAGTTAATGATTAATGAAAAACTGCATTCTGTCAATTATATAATAAATAAATATGATTAGGCAAGGATATGTGGTTGGATGTTCAAAACTGTAGATCATTTGTTGAATATAAAACTAAATGAATGCAACCAATGATAAGAAATTCTGTTCCTAAATTAATTGAACTTTTAACTTTTTTGATGCAGCAGAACACACTTGAGAGTGGTCTTTTATCCAAATTATATGAAGTGGTTAAAAATGAAATTAAATATTATAATAAAAGCTATTGGGACTATTTTAAACGTATTAATAATAAGTTTCCAAGTGAAGAAGATAAAAACAATTTTATCATCTTCAAAACAAACAACCTCCTCTCTTAAATGGAGATTATGTTCTTGGAAATTCATGCATAGATCTTTCTTTATAGAACACAGAATTGAGCTAATGTATAAAAAAGGTAGTTTGTTGGAGATGTAAGTTAGAGGTATGTTCTTTGATTGTGTTGTACTTAAGCCATTTTGGGATAACATTAATCATTTTTACAGGTTTTATTTAGTGATAAATTTACTTTAACCAAATCACAAATTCTATTTAATACCCCAATACCTGATTGTGTCAAAATATTAAAATACTCACTTTTATGGACCATCCTATCAATCCCAAGGAAAGTTTTAACCAAGACTTGGAAAATTAAACTACTCCCACTTTAAAGGAAATCTCAAACATTGCAACTGAAGTTTGTCAGCTGGAGCTTATCACCATCAGAACAAGATCTATCAGAATCACTTCTTCTTACAACACATGGACAACATTTAAAAAACTGCTAAATAAATTACTGTTGATATTTATATAAAAACTATCTATTAACAATTTTCATAATTTTCATTTTTCAGTAGTACTCTTGTAAATAGTTGTTTTGGTATTTTTTCTTTAATATTTTTTAAATTTATTTCTAGTTAAGTTAAATGTTACAAATTATTTGCTTGCTTAGACTTTAATAAAAGTATTAAAATATATAAAAATGACCATGAAAGCTTGTCACAGAGGGTGTGTTTATTTTGCAAAGATTTAGAAATTACAGAGTATGTTAATTTGAGGTGCAACGGGTAATGAAATCACGGAAAAAGTTTTTTTTTTCTTTGGGAGGTATTAATAATGTGGAGGATTTAAATATGAATATGATTTGATATGGGTATTATGAAGATAACTGTAGGAATATGATTGATAATATGGATAACATTTTATTTGGACTGTTTGAAATATTTGTGAAACCTGATTAAAAGAGATTTTCTTTAATACAAAATCGAGCCTGGAGGAAATATTGAAGAACATAAGGTTTTGGTTATGGCATCACAAGTATTGGTGGTGGGGAGGAATAATGATTAGGTAATGTTTGTGTTTTATTAATATCAATATTTTTCAGGATTTATGTAATTGATTTTGTAAATGTATATAAATTATAGATATTGTAAATTTTGTAAATATTGTTAGTGTAAAATAAAGGACTCCCACCCTTTTTGATAGGTGCTGAAGGATCTATTACACCCATCTGAACTACCATTAACTCGGGAGATGAGGCCTTGGTTTAATGTTGTATCTGAAGGATGACACTCATGAATTTCTACTGTTTATCTACAGCCTTTTATAAAAGCTGGCTAATATATTCAGTTTCCTGACTAAAGCACTGTAAGAATTTTCCATGTGCCAGTCACTTTGCACACTTTTAAAGGCACATTCCACAATTTAGTATACGCAACATGTTATAACGTGCACATTGTTATTATGCTTAGTTATAAAAACTAGAGACGTCTAAACATATTGAAAGCACAGTGTTTAGTTGTAGAAGAAAAAGCAGAATTATTCCCTTTTTATGCTCTAGTGTTTATGCTTCACTGTTTATTAGCATTTTAGTGTTTGTTTGAGCCTTTGTGTATCTGTTAACCTAAAAATATTTGGCCATCTCTGTGCTGCTTATCTTTGAGTACTACATCTTACAGAGTGTTTAGCTTATATGAAATATAAGAGGTATAACATTGTTTTATTCCATTATTAGCTTGGTCTTGTTTAAAGACGTTAGTTAACTAGACTGAAATTATATTTTAATGGTGTGCTTTCTTTAACGGAATAATCTGATTTTTTTGCCTGAGTCATAAATAAAGATAATTACATTTGCTTGTTCTGCTCGATACAATGAGATTAAAATGCAATGCCTCTTTATGGTGAAATGTAAGCACCTGAACATACATAAACTATATAACTCCAGTTTCATTCCAGAAAACAGAGTAATTTTATTATTTAAAAAAGAAAACATTCAGACTTTGGCTGGCTAATTGAAAATGATTTAGATCTTCATAACAAATTCATGCCACTATAAATATATATGAGTAGTTTTGGGTATTGCTCTCTTAAAGAAGATTGATAAAACAGGGCAAAATAAGAATTTCTGAGTTCTATAGCAAGCAGAGTGTTTTTTTTTTTTTTGGATTATGTAGTGCTGGAAAGTAATTGATCCTATTTTATTAATATTGGAAAGGACACAACTTACTTAAGGACTATATATTTTTTTCATGGTACTATATGAAAAATATATTTTCGAAACTGTAGACCTTGTTTGTATAAAATTAAAATGTACATATTTTACATGTCAAGATTATATTTAGTGCAATTCTAAGTGTGTTCCTCTCCTCTCAAGCAATGATGGAATGGAATGCTTTAATACGCAAATGCATACACACAATTATAGTCCAGCATAAAAGTAGGTAACGAGACAACCAGGCACTTCACTCCACATGTACTTTATTCAAAAGCATGGTAAGTGTTTTCGCTAATAAGCTTCTTCAGACCACATTATTACCAATAAGACTATTCCCCTTAAATATTATTCATAAACAAATCCCAGTTGACCTAGTGTCTTAATCAATTAAAAGCATATTGTCTTCCCAAAAATACAAATGCAGATAAAATGCATATTTATAAAGTCAAGGACAATATAAAACACAGGGGTTTATATAAAAACATAAAGTGTACTGTAAAACAAATATGTATGAAATTATTAAAAGTGCATTTTCAAGGGCAATACATATAGGGGTCTAACAGTTTCATTTTCGCACCCTCCTAGTTTTAAGTAATGGTTTTATAGAGGCTCTCTCATTGAGCCCTTTACCCCTGTCAGCTCTCTGTGTTATAATCCAATCAACTTCCCTACACTCTGTAAAATTCCTAATGTCACCTTCACGAATGTCAGGGGTGATCACATCTATTGCCCTGAAATTTAAAGTATGTTCGCTTCCGTGCATTATGATCTGACTTTATCCTAATATTGTATAAGTGCTCCCGAATTCTATCTTTAAGTAACCTATTGTTTTTTCCCACGTAAAATGAGTGGCAACATTCACATTCAGCTAAATAAATCACATTTTGTGTTCGACAGTTGGCTCCAGACCTAAAAGTGAAGGTTCGCTTGGTATCTGGATGTATGAACTCATGACTGGTCTAACTACAAAAGTTACATTTACCACAGGGTTGGGTGGAGTTACTTGAACTCTTATCTTTTCTTTCATAGCTCTTATTATAACATAAGAGTCTTTTTAAGTTATTTTTATTTTTGTAACAAAACTTCAGTCTATCTCCTACCATTTCAACTACCTTAGAGTCTACCACCAATATTGGCCAATTCCAATTAAATATATCCATAATCTGCCTATTATCATTAGTATAATATATGGGAATTTTTAAAGTCATACTATTGCTAGAGTTTTGCTCTTCCAGTCTCTCACCGCTCGAAGAAAGGTAATAGGGACATGCCTTCTTTTTCCTGAGTTCCTTCAAATCCACTAGACGTATTTTCTAAAAACCCTTGTGTTCACTAATCCATTTTTCAATCTCTCTCTATGTAGATCCAAATATTCTATTTTATTCTCTGAGGCTGTCATAGTAAATTTTAAATATTCAGTAAGGCCATTCATCTTTTCGCCAGGAAAATTGTACCACGCGGTTTGCGTGTCTTTAATATGCCCATGCAGGGATCGCAATACCCCCACCTACTTACCAAATGGCAGCAACTGAATTTGGAAGTAAGCGCAAATTATATGAGACTCCTCATTGACTTCTTCAGACCTGTAGAAAACAGGTTGAGAGAGTCGATAATGGAGAAACAAGACTTAATTTTTAAAAAGTTTTTTCTGATAACCACTTGTCTGTGATCAGAGAAAGTCTAGTGGATCTGAAGGAACACAGGAAAAACAGGGCATGCCCTATTACCATTCCTTGAGTGGTGAGAGATTGGAAGAGCAAAACTCTAGCAATAGTATGACGTTAAAAATTCCCATGTATTATAGTAATGATAATAGGCAGATTATGGATATATTTAATAGGAATTGGCCAATATTGGTGGTAGACTCGAAGGTAGATGAAATGGTAGGAGATAGACTGAAGTTTTGTTACAAAAATAAAAAGAACTTGAAAAGACTCTTATGTTATAATAAGAGCTATGAAAGAAAAGATAAGAGTTCAGGTAACTCAACCCAACCCTGTGGTAAATGTAACTTTTGTAGTTAGACCAGTCATGAGTTCATACATCCAGATACTAAGCGAACCTTCACTTTTAGTTCTGGGGCCAACTGTCTAACACAAAATGTGATTTATTTAACCGAGTGTGAGTGTTGCCACTCATTTTACATGGGAAAAACCAATAGGTTATTTAAAGAGAATTCGGGAGCACTTATATACAATGTTAGGATAAAGTCAGATCATAATGCACTCTCAAAACATATTATTCAAGAGGAAGCGAACATACTTTTAATTTCAGGGCAATAGATGTGATCACGCCTGATGTTCATGAAGGTGACATTAGGAATTTTACAGAGTGTAGGGAAGTTGATTGGATTATAACACTTAGAGCTGACAGGGGAAAAGGGATCAATGAAAGAGCCTTTATAAAACCATTACTTAAAACTAGGAGGTATGAAAATTAACCTGTTAGACCACTATATGTGTTGCCCTTGAAAATGCACTTTTAATCATTTCATACATATTTGTTTTATAGTGCAATTTATGTTTTTATATAAACCCCTGTATTTTATATTGTCCTTGACTTTATAAATATGCATTTTTATCTGCATTTGTATTTTTGGGAAGACAATGGGCAGGATTCACGAAGCCTCTGTGTAAGAGTTATAACTCATACACGGAGGATACAGTTAAATGGAGTGATGTCAGCATGCTCTGCATATTCATGAGAGCATGCTGAATCACACCTAAGGCTAACACGGTCCGTGTAAGACAGTAGGGGGCGTGTCCGTAGGCCGAGACCTGTAAGCGGACACACCCCCAGAAGAGGAAAAGTGCCCAAAGTAAACACCCACGACAGAGTCCATGGAAATGTGAATAAACACAACACAACACATGCCCCCACAGACTACGAACATAAAATGTACAAATGAACATCTCATAATTTTTTTTAAATTGTAAAGATGTTTAACCGTGAGTGCTTCGTTATGCTGGCGCCAGCAGCTTCACAGTTAGCAGTCAGTGGCAAAGCATATAAGAACTAAATATGCAAAGTAAGCCAAGAAGCAATAGCGTAGCGGTAGAGACGTCAGCTGAAGAGCAGGCATTCATGGTTTGAGCCCCCACAACATCAATTTTTATTTTTAGTAAAATAAGCATGAAACAAGTCCCTGACAAATATGTACACATATACAATTATATTTTATGTAAAATGTAATGAAATAGTCCATTTATTTTGAAGAAATGTGATATAACAAAACAATAAAAAATGCGAGATGTGCCTATAGCTGAGCTACAGTTTAACAGGGTGGGTGCATCTGCCCGTAGGTGAGCAGTGGTTTAACACACTGAAACTATGTGCCCCTAGCTGAGCTGAGCGTAATATGCGTGCTGATAGCCAAATGAGGCTTAAAGCAGCATACCCCATTTGCGCGGAGCTGCGCACCATGCAAACAA
This sequence comes from Protopterus annectens, assembly GCF_019279795.1. Classification (NCBI taxonomy): domain Eukaryota; kingdom Metazoa; phylum Chordata; order Ceratodontiformes; family Protopteridae; genus Protopterus; species Protopterus annectens. Next base: position 991,288,283 of record NC_056746.1, on the reverse strand, counting down.
GCTAACCGATGGGCAACATTGAGCAAGCCGTGTCAAAACTGCCTTTACACAGACACACCCCTCAGCTTGTCTAGATAGTCATAAAAAATAAAAAGTAGTGGTCAGGTTCGTACCCAGGATACTATACACCATAGTCAAGGTACTGAACCATTAAGCCATGACAGCAGTACC
>NC_056746.1:991173871-991222529 GCF_019279795.1 Protopterus annectens | reverse complement strand
TTTTGTTTTTTTATAATCCAATCAACTTCCATACACTCTGTAAAATTCCTAATGTCACCTTCACGAATGTCAGGGGTGATCACATCTATTGCCCTGAAATTTAAAGTATGTTCACTTCCGTGCATTATGATCTGACTTTATCCTAATATTGTATAAGTGCTTCCGAATTCTATCTTTAAATAACCTATTGTTTTTTCCCACGTAAAATGAGTGGCAACATTCACATTCAGCTAAATAAATCACATTTTGTGTTCAACAGTTGGCTCCAGACCTAAAAGTGAAGGTTCGCTTGGTATCTGGATGTATGAACTCATGACTGGTCTAACTAAAAAAAAGTTACATTTACCACAGGGTTGGGTGGAGTTACCTGAACTCTTATCTTTTCTTTCATAGCTCTTATTATAACATGAGTCTTTTCAAGTTCTTTTTATTTTTGTAACAAAACTTCGGTCTATCTCCTACCATTTCACCTACCTTCGAGTCTACCACCAATATTGGCCAATTCCTATTAAATATATCCATAATCTGCCTATTATCATTAGTATAATATATGGGAATTTTTAAAGTCATACTATTGCTAGAGTATTTTCTTTTAATTGATTAAGACATTAGGTAAACTGTGATTGGTTTATGTATAGTATTTAAGGAGAATAGTCTTATTGGTAATAATGTGGTCTGAAAAGCTTATTAGCGAAAGCACTTACTGTGTTTTTGAATAAAGTACATGTGGAGTGAAGTGCCTGGTTGTCTCATTACCAACTTTTATGTTGGATTATTTTTATTACTTGCTTTTGGTAACAAGACTTTTACCTTGTGGGATGCATTTTGTATTATTACATACAGACAATTGTTAAATCTGTCAGGTTTAGCTGATGCCTAGAGACTGTGCATGCTATCCAAACTTTAAAATAAATACAAACAATATAAATAAATAAAAATAAAAAGACAAAACAAGAGAAAGAGAATAAAAATAAATGAACGACAAAAGAAAGAAAGGCAAGTAGAATGTAAAAAAGCAAACACTCATTGGTAACTCAGGTATTGTATGAGTTTATACAAGTAGGGAATTATGGCAAATTAAACCTTATAAAAATAATAAGGAATCCTTGATAATATGTGTTCTTATTTCAAACTTTTGGTTTGAAGAATAAATGAGATTCATAAGAATTTTTATTATTTTTATACATTATATATTATAAAACCCTTACTGATGTCAGCTGTTCTATAGGCAGGTATTACAAGGACAACAACAGGATATATGAAATAATATACACATTTAATTAATATATGTCTTTATTCCAATGTTGAAATATATTCTAATGGCCATATAAAATATATTAAGAGGGAAAGACATGACTTAATGAAATGCATATACATACACAAATTATGTATTAGAAATTCAAGTTGTGTCTTTCGGCTTTTCCCAGTTAGGGGTCGCCACAGTGGAACCCCGGTCCGCTAATGATTGGTAGTTGATTTTTTACATGCCGAGTTACCAGCCCTGATGCACAACCTTCAACGAAAGTATGCCCATTCATGCATGTCTCCACGCAGAAGATGCTCTAGCTGAGAATCGAACCGGACAGCGTCTAACTGTGAGGCGACAACGCTACCGTAGCACCACCACCGCGTGTATTAGAAATTCAAGTAAGTAGAAAAATATTAAAGCAAAAGTTGTTTTGGGGAAACAGATTTCTCCTTCTTCATTCTGTTTTGTTTATTTTCTTAGATACTTTCTTCATCAATAATTCAATTTTTGTATTCAGAGTTAATCATTAGATGGAGGTTACAGAAGGTAATCTGCACTCTTTTTTCTTGTATTCTTTTGATCCAGTCTCCTCCATATTTCATTGCAGTAGCATAAAGGGCAAGATGTTTTATTGTGCAGGTAGATAGGTAGTATAGGTTAGGTTAGTGAGTAGTATGCTTATGATTTACTAATCATACTAGGAACCTTGTGCTTTTGTAATAGGGTTATTGGGTTTATTTTATGTTTACAAATTTCCATTTTTTTTCCTAATGGTGTAACTCTCAAATTGTAAACATTTTTTTTCACAGTGGTGTGTTTTCTGAATTATTATTCATATTTCTTCATTATTTAAATATGCTTAAAGTTTAACTGTTCAGAATTGGAGCAAGTTCTGTTGCTTATTGAAGAGAAATACAGGACATTGAATCATTTATCTTAAGAAAGCAAATAGCACTATTATTTGTTTTTATTTGAATATCAGTTGACTAAAGTGGGGTTTTAAAATAGGTGGCATCTTAAATATCTTAAAACCAGTAGGTTAGATACTATTTTCCTTATGTAGATACATCGATTAGAAAAAGGCATACATACGTTTGGATTTAAAATTTATTCTGTTCTATTAATTTTTTTTCTTTTAAAGAAGAAATTAATATGGACTACAATTCTGTAGAGAAATATAACAGCTAACCCAAATATTACCATTCATATACTGATAACAAGGACAGTTTTGCAAAAATAACAATTGAATATCACTGCAGATTTAGTACATTAGCAAATAATTGCTAGTTACCAACACTGGGATTCAAAAAGGCTTAGTGATACAGAAACCTTAGCTCAGACTATTTCTGTATCATGATAAGCCTTTCATATTCAGACTGTTCTACCTCTGAGGTTTCCCTCTTATAGGGGCCTCAGTGCAGAGTGAAGCCATTTGCTAATGTGTCAGTCTGGGGAATGGCTAATGTTAATTAACAATGTGCTGTCCCCTGGAAATGTCTTTTGCTCCCAATGTACCCAACCAAATGATTTACAGAATTACTTGGCTGAGTAAAATTTTACTTTAGGAGGAAAACTTGAATGCTGCATAATAATAATAAGTAATAATAATAATAATAATATAATAATAATAATGATTAATGATGATGGGAATATTGAGGCAATGTTACAAATGCCTCATGTACACAGACAACCCTCTCCTTCTCCCACAAAACACAAATACATGCGAGAGATGCAACTATACGGCCAAACTGGAGGCTGAGCTCTCTCAACATAGGACTGGCAAGACCAGACAGGAGGAGAAGGTAACCACACACACTACATACCCAGTCACACATAGTACCATCACAACTTCAAATCATACACATAATCACACAAAGACATACTCGGAGGCTCTGATCAAAAATCTACCAAAACAGCAGAGGCCACCAAAGCAGACACCCAAACAACTACCACCTCAGGACCCAACACATGCAACACATAGACCACACAGTCAGAGTGTCAAACAGTCACAGCCCTTAAGGCCAAACACAATGCCAGACACACTCGTCATTTGTGACTCCATAGTCAGACACACTGACGTCCCACTCACCAGACTGAGTAAGGAGAAGGTCACAGTAAGCTGCCTGTCGGGCACTAGAATCCACCACATAATGCAAGCACTCAGGTCTCTCAACAGCAGGTACAAGTACGACTCAGTCATTGTCCACGCTGGTGTCAACGACCTGAGATGTACCTCCTTGGACTACATGAAAAGAGACATTGAGGAGCTCTCTGATTATGTAGCCCAGGCAGGTATGACCCTGACCTTGAGCAGTATCCTACCTTCACCTAGAATGATGCCACAATACAGTGATAAGATGATCAGCTTTAATAATTGGCTTAAATTCTGGTGTCATTCAAAGGGGATCCAATGTCTGTCTGCCTGGGATGACATGCTGGACAAGCCACGCTGCTTCGCAAGGGACGGCTTGCACCTGTCACCCCTGGGCTTCCGGATATTGGCAAAGGCTCTTGCCACACCCATAGTGCCTTTTTTAGGCAAGGCTCAAATTCTAAACCTACCACCCTAGAACACAAAAAAGGAAAAAAACTAAGGGTAATGCTGCTCAATGCCAGAAGTCTCAATCTCAAGATGCACGCACTCGAGGCCCTTCTCAGTATGGAGAACATCGATGTCTGTGCTGTGACAGAAACCTGGTTCAAGGCTCCTGAGAGCACCCCAGCACCATCAGGTTTTATCTCATATCATGCGTTCCGGCCCCAAAATCCGGACAACACCAAGAAAGGAGGGGGGGTGTCCATATTCATAAAGGGCACCCACACCTCAAGGTTGGTGGCAATGCACGATGCATCAGAGACCGTCCAGGTGCAACTAACCATAGGCAAAACTGCTCTGCAATTTGTAGCATGTTACAGGCCACCCTCTCAAACTCAGGAACCTCACATGGCCTTCCCGAAAACACTAGAGGGGATAAATGTATCTCCAAACACCATCATACTAGGTGACTTCAACTACCCCTAATATAGACTGGGAACACTACTCAAGCCCAAACACTCTAGCCCAAAGGTTCCTGGAGTTCATAAACTCAAATGCCATGGAACAACTAGTCACCATCCCCACAAGAGGTGAAAACATACTTGATCTCATCATCACGAACATGGGACCACAATGTTCAACACCGGAAGTTTACCCCTCACTGGTGAGATCAGATCATAAACTAATCTCGCTGGAGGTCCTCATCCCGCCCCCACCTGAAATAAAAAAGACCACAGTGAAAAACTTCTCAAAAGCCGACTTCACACTTCTAAGAACTAGTGTGGTCTCCTTTAAGGTCCCTGAGCCAGTGGTAAACATTACTCAAACCACTGAATCACTTACAAATGCCTTCTAGCAGCACCTACAGGACTGCATGGATCAGGCAATCCCAAACAAAACTAAGACTCTTTGTACCAAAGGCAAGCGTCCAGTCTGGTGGACCCCAGCCATAAACAAGCTCTACAACAAAAGGAGGAAGCTACTACACGATAGAGCAAAATCCTTGAAAGGTAAGAAACCCTTGATCATTATAAGTAAAAAACTAAGAGCTCTCATAAAATCATCCAAGGCAAATTTTGAGAGAAAAATCGCCAAGGACTCAAAAGACAATCATAAGGCCTTCTTTAGCTATGTTAGAAACCTAGGAGGAAACTCCCAGATATGCTCAGAATTAGTTCAAAATGATGTGAAGATTACTGAACCTACACACATTGCCAACATACTGGCTGACAGGTTCAGTGCTAACTTCTCCCCCCCCCCTCCCCCCCAAAAGGAGAGATATCTATACCAGAGGATTGTAGCCCCCCAAACATCTCTAATGCCCAGGTGAGAACTGCTCTCTCCAAGGCAAAAAACACAGCATCCATGGGACCGGATGGTGTCCCCGGCTGTGTAGTCCACGAACTCAATGAGGAATTAAACCCGCAGTTAGGACAGCTGTTTAATCTTAGCCTCACCTCAGGATACGTACCCAAGGAGTGGCGCATGGTGACTGTGGTCCCACTTCACAAGGGCGGTGCCTCCACCGACCCTGGAAAATACCATCCCATTAGCTTGACAAGCCTTATCTGCAAAGCCATGGAGAGGATCATAATGGAACTCATAAATAAAGACATAGGGAACTTGCAGACTTTGGATCCAACCCAGTTTGGCTTTGTCAAAGGCAGATCATGCCTTTTAAACTTGGTTGACTTTTTCAAAACAGTCACCAAGGCCATTGATGAGGGTAAGGCAGTCCATACAGCCTACCTCGACCTGGCAAAGGCCTTTGACACAATACCCCACTCAGGTATCATCGAAAAACTCATCAGCTTGAATGTAAACCCATACCAGTGGCGGCTGGTGACTTCAAATCAAAGGGGGGCTGCAGGAGCCAGCTGAATGGGTGGGGTCAAGGGGAGGGGCGTGGCCAACCAGAAAGGGGAGGAGCTATGCTCAAAACCACAAAAACTAACTTTAATTAAATACACTGCCCTGGGTGGCAAACCATCATTATGAGAGTCCAATCAAGACAAAAATAAGTGTAGAAGAATAAAAATATTTCAATGCGTTGGCTGCATGACAGCTTACTTAATATCTAGGAAACAAAAGGTTGTGAGGCATGAAAAAATAAATTACTTTTTAATTACATTACTGGAATGCCAGTCAAAATCAAGTACAAGCAAAACCAGAAGCACTCAACTCAAACCACTTCTCCTTGCACTGCAGTTCTAATTATAATTTATAATAACCTTGCTGTGTACAGAAAGCAAGAATCATACAAAACAGAAACTGAACATTGCGCTGATATACTATTTAAAAAAGTACCCTTCTGAAAATAATAATTTTAGCTTATTTTCTTTGAAATGTCTTACTATAAATCAGCACTAATGGCAAGCCTAAGTAAAACAGAGACAATGAAATGGCAATGGGTTAAAACTATATTACATTTTATCTAATTTACCATCCATTTATTTAACAGAACACCACTTACGCAACTGCATGCTGAGCTTTTAGCTATAAACTGGAAGAAACGGTGATGGAAAATCCCACATCAGTTTAGTTCCATGGTACTGCCAAGTTAGAATTTCTGACATCTTTATGAACCACATCTTGCCAAGAATGTTACCTCTTAATTTCTCCATTTGTCTTTCCAATATCCATTTTACAGCACACAGAAATGCAATTTGTCTGAAAACTCTTGACTACCAACATTGACATCTTTTGATATTTGCTGTATTGATTCTTTGCTTTTATCTGCTTCGTATGAGTTTTGCTTTCTGTACACAGCAGTATCTTGTCATTTAAATAATAGTTTCTAGAATAGCTAATTATTAGAACATGTTGCTTTTGAGGGTTCTTGTGCTTCCAAAAAATGTAAATTTGCATTTCTGGAACCTTTGAGCATACCACTTACAGACAGACATAAAGACATGACATTTTCACTCCTGTAAATTCATGTTCTTAGAAAATGCTTCTCGGCAAGTTTCACAATGTGAAGTCAAATACTCTAGCACAAATACATTAAAATATATAGCAGGTAATACATTGCATCTGAACTTAACGAGGAATTTACAAAAGTTTGGCCCACTGACATACTTATTTTGCATTCTAAGTGGCAAGCCTGGTAACCTATGTAATCAGAAGCAGTCTATCAACAGCTGAAACTATTAAAAGGTATTACTTAAAAATAAAGTGATGTTTTTATTTAAACTTATTTCAGTGTTGTTTTACAGCTCAGTAAACGGTGTAATATAGGAACTAATCAAATGCTTGGAGAATGACAATCTCAGAAAAGAGATACATACACAGTTATCACAAGTGATATCATTCAGTTTGGGAAGACTTGTCAGTTTACTTTAACTTCTTATAACTAAGTAAATGATATCCCAACTGTCTTCCAACAGAGTTTTGAGTGTTTGAAAAGTTGTATAAGTGACAGATCGATAGCAAATACTGGAGCAAATTCTGCCTATATTAAGCACCCTACTGACAAACAAGTATGCATACGTATCTTTGTTAAAATTCTGCCCTGCCCCGTTTATTGCTCAATCCATCTTTCATGCCATACACTTATTTTCACATCGTTTTGTCTGAGTCAGTCCCGCTGTACATTCGTTTGAAGCAAACATTTTTAACACAATTCTCATCTGAGGAAAAGGTGGGGGCTCATACTGATACCAAACTTCATTGCTCGAATCCCAGCAGCAGCAGTCTGACAGCAGTTTCAATTAATTTTAAACGTATTCATGCCTCAGATTAAGTATAAAACGTTCTAACTCCAGAAAGTTTACACTTCTAGGACACTAACAACAAACCAACAATCTATCTGTGCTGGGCGGACGCCCTGTACAGCAGAAATCAAGTAAGTTTACATCACTTGTCAAACGCTCAGAGATCACTGTAAATATTAACACAGATTTATAAAACTAGTTCCCATACGAAAGCGGATAAAACTAATTGCTTACCCATGCTGAAATGTGTCAGACTACCGTAAGCTTGATAAAGTTCATGCCCCAAACTTTGCTTGCTTGCGGTGCCGGAGGGGTTTTACAGAAACTAGTACTGAGACTAGAGAGCTGTAAGTCATCTGAACTGTGGGGTCTCTAAGCAGGGCCCCAGTCCTATTTGAGATTCTTACCACAACCAAGTACAAAGGGAGAATTACATTCACTCCTTCTCCTTGCATTTGTCAGCATACTACCACACCAAGTACGAAGAGATGCTATACGCACACACACACTAATAAAATAACCTTTCCTACCATTCTAAACAGTAATACACACACCAGTAATAAAATAACCTTCCCTACTACTATTCTAAACAGTACTAAACACACTTACCTGTCCTTGCTGCCCATTCCCCATAACGTAATCCAAATGTTCCCGCGCAATAATACTCCAAAGACCCGCGAGATTCCCGCGATCCAAACCCTTCCCGACGAGAGATCCTGACTGCTGGTGTTGCAGTCCGGCCCCGACAAGATTTCAGCGAGTCTGTGCACTTTAAAAGTGCACAGACATCTTATCTGTTTCCCTACCTGGACTGCCGGACTGCCAGGAGCATGCGCAGTAGACTCGCAGTAGTTTGGGCTACTGCGCATGTGCGAAGTCCGAGATTTTTTAAATTTTCTTTTTTCTTTTTTATTTTAATTTCTTTTTAGTTGAGGGGGCTGCAGTCCGGCAGTCCAATAGCACGGGCTGCCCCTGACCCATACATCACAAGATGGGTTGCAAACTGGCTAAGTGACAGAACCCACAGGGTCAGAGTTGCTAGCGCCATGTCAGACTCAAAGCCGGTCACAAGTGGTGTCCCACAGGGTTCAGTCCTGGGTCCACTCTTGTTCAGCATCTACTTCTCTGAAGTACAAGCAAAGACAGGAGGATTATGGCTGACAAAGTTTGCAGATGACTGCAAACTGGGCGCCATAGTCGAAAACACATCTGACACAGATATCCTTCAGAAGGGCCTCACAGAAATGGATAACTGGTGCCAGAGCCATGGCCTAAAGTTAAACGCCAAGAAATGCATAGTCATACCCTTCGGGAAAACAAGGTTACCCCTAGCTACCATATAGGTGGCAATCCACTGAGCACAGAAGAAGTTATCAGGGATCTGGGGACCCAGGTTGACAGTAACCTCTCGTTTGACACTCACATTGCTAAAGTAGTTAGGAAGACCTTCTACATTGCCCACCTGATCATGAAGGGATTCACATCTAGATCAAGGGAGGTCATCGTCCCCCTGTACTCATCACTCATTAGACCTATGATTGAGTACAATGTCCCATTCGGAATGTATCTGACCCGACACCTGCAGCAGCTGGAAAGGCCCCAAAAGTTCCTCACCAAAAGGATAAAGGGTCTCAAAAATATGTCTTATGCTGCCCGACTGAAAGAACTCCAGCTCTATTCAGTCGCATACCGCTTGCTCAGAGGTGACCTGTGCCTGACATACAAGGCCATGTCAAACCCAGATTTGATGAATATGCTTCACCTCAAAAAATCTAGATCCCTCAGAACCACAATGGCAGGAGACTTAAACCTTGACACGGTTATTAATAGAACGTGCTGGAGGGACAGATTCCCCAGAGACTCCCTATGCTGTGGAACAAAATCCCGGTACATGTGAGGCAGAGCACCTCGCTGGCCTTGTTCAAGAGGAATCTTGACCAATGGATGGGAGATCGCAGATATACCCCAGGAATTACTTCAGAGTCACTGCTTGACAGAGGCACAGCAAAATAATAGGCATAGTTTTCTTCAAACTAAAGGGGTGGCGAAAGCCACATAACTATGGGCTAGGCTTATAAATGCCCTTGGGCAGATAGCCTAGTATGAACCTATGAACCTATGATGGTACAGGTAAGTCCAGCAAAGACAGAGGGTGGGGGGATGAATTAGTATATGTATATACTGTGTGTGTGTGTGTGTGTGTGTGTGTGTGTGTGTGTGTGTGTGTGTGCATGCGCATGCACTTAAATATATGTATGTGTAAGAAATGCCTTTGCTAACATGATGCATACATTTCTATGGAGAACCCTAGTATGGTCATGTCTAACAGTGCTTGTTTTTGATTCAGAGACATGACAATGAGTCAGTAATTAAAGGTTTCTCATTGCAGCCATACTTTTTTTGAATTACATTTGCTCACTGTGGCAGTAATTGACCATCCTGTGTTCTGAAAGAAGGTTAATTTCTTAAATCTTCAGTAGTTATATGGTCTTGCTGAACCATATTCTCATTTGTTTTGCACACTGTTATTAAGTGCATGGAACTTAAACTCATATTGATATTGATAGAATTTGTATTTATAATAATCTGAGCTCTAAAACTGATTCTGTTAGAGGGATTTCATGCCCCCTATCTGACTATAATGTTACTTCCATTAAAATGACTGTTAGTGACAATAAAAAATGATAGCTAATACAATTCCCTCTTATATAATGAAATTTAAAGAATTAGGACTGGATACATAAAGAAATAAAAAAAGTATTTTTTACTTAGAGATAATGGCAAAGTAAATAATACTACTTTATACTACTTAATACTACTTTTACTTCCTTTTGAAGAGTACACTGCAGTGGTGGTGCTGCGGTAGCGTTGTCACCTCACAGCAAGACGTAGCGCCGTTCGATTCTCAGCTAGAGCGTCTTCTGTGTGGAGACATGCGTGAATGGACATACCTTCGTTGAAGGTTGTGCATCAGGGCTGGTAAACTCGGCACGTAGAAAATCTACTGCCAATCCTTAGTGGACCGGAGTTCCACTGTGGCGACCCCTAATCAGGAAAAGCAGAAAGACACAAACAAACAAACTTCCTTTTGAAGAGTACCTGTATGATAAAATTGCTTATCAGTATAACAAAATGAAAGAATTGGATAAAGATATGACTAAAGTAACAGAAAAATTAAATGTTGCCAAATAAGAAGTTTAAAAAGGAAAACATATTTTTCTAGATTTTGATAAGGCTTTAAACAGAAGCATAAGTTAATTCTAAATCACAAAATGGCAATAATGTTAGAAAATGTGAATCTATAATCATACTCCATAAGTCCTAAAGGTCTACATAGATTAACAGCTAGATCCAAGATTATGACAAGAACTAGTACAAATAAAGTACTTCTAGGCTTCAGGAAGTAATAAGAAATTAACTTGCACTGAAAATATTTTGGCTGCTTTTAAAGGATATTTTAAAAATATTAAAAAGAATAAAAGGGCAATGTAGATTTAAGTTCTTTACACTCTTCTGAGGAATATAAAATGGTTATTAAAATGACTGTATTAAATCTTTCTCGAGATCAGTAACCAATTTAGAATTAAATAAAAAAATATCCAAACACTGAAGGAAAATAAAACTCCTAGCACAGATGTAAATAGCTGCCAAAATATGCAGAATGCTTCCTCATAATATTATTCATTATGTGATAAACGTCTTTGTTAATATATGCTCCCTGGATTTCAGAAAGGCTTAGTGAGATGTGTAAGCCTTATCTTTCCACATTGTGCTAAACCTTTCTGCTCTGAGATCACTCTATCACTGAGGTTTTCCCCTGCAGGGGCCATAGCATGGACAGTGATCTCACAGCTGAAGGTGTATGCCAATGCAGAAGTCCAAGGTAGTGGCAAATAACAATTAGCCATGTGCTCTCCCCAAAAATCAATTACATCTCCAAAAATCAAATAAAAAATGCCAAATAAAATTTTGTACTAGGAGGAAAAGTAAATGCTGTCAAAATGTGGAAGTCACCCATTTACTCCTATGGGGATGCTCATGGTAAAGGTTAATTCCAGTGAAGCCATGAGGGTGAGGGTGTGTTCATGTGTGTGTGTGTGTGTGTGTGTGTGTGTGTGTGTGTGTGTGCGTGTGCATGTGTGAGTGTGTGCATGTGTGTGTGCGTGTGTGTCTGTGTGTGTGTGTGTGTGTGTGTGTGTGTGTGTGTGTGTGTGTGTGTGTGTGTTTGTGTATATGCGTGTGTCTGCAGAAGCACAGATGAGGCTGAATTAGTATTGTTGTGACCTGGGTTAAATTCCTGGCAAATACAATATAACAATTTAGACAGTGATTCGAATCATGCAGTAGAGCCACAAAAACAAAACAGTCTTTTAATATAGCAATTAGCACAAAGGATTAAGGCTATGATCTGTTAACAAGCTGATTCCTATGGTACAGAATACGATTCCCTCAGCCTTCATTTGCCTGCTTTGTGACTCTGAGCAAGTCACTTACCCTGACAGTGCATTGGCGTAATTGGGCAATTCGGTTAGGTTCCTCAATTGTCTCATGGACCGTAAGCCTATCGACTACCTATGAACCTGTGATGCTATGTGAGTGTGTATGTGCATGTGTGTGTGTCTGTTTGTGTGTTTGTATGTCTGTCTGAGTTGTCACCCTGAGGGGGTCTGTAGATTAGAGATTGCATGCAAGTGTATGGGTGCTTCTGTGATTATGAGCAAGTGTGTGAGGATTTGTAGATGAATGTATTTGTGTGTGTGTGTGTGTGTGTGTGTGTGTGTGTGTGTGTGTGTGTGTGTGTGTGTGTGTGCCTGTAGGGGGTGTCTTTGCTAATATGATAAATAGTGTGGTTAGGTGTGACAGTGCTTGTGTAGACATGGTAATGAACCACTAATAGGTATTTCTCAGTATGACTTTAACACGTCACTGAAATGGAATTTCTCTCTGTTGTATTAATTGAGCAAGTGTAAAGAAATGCTGTGAAAACCAGGGAATGTATAAATATCATTGACTAATTTCTGCAGTATATGACAACATTGAAATTAAAGCAACATTAGACCCAGTCTTATTATCTTATATGTCAGCTCAATCCTGTTCGCCTCATAGATCAAATTCATTAATAAGTACAGATTATAAAATCTTTGTTTCAATTATCAGTAAAATAAAATAATTCTACTTTTTCTAAAAGATGAAAATGAAACAATATTCATAACCAGAAGACAGACTTAAGCCAATATTAAAAGAATAATGTTGTCGATTGGTTATGCAAATGTTAACAATTTATGTTGCTCTGTAGTTAGTTTTGACACTGAGAAAGATTTTGACTCCTTAACTGCAGTGGTGGTGCTGCGGTAGTGTTGTCACCTCAGAGTAAGACGTTGTCCTGTTCGATTCTCAGCTAGAGCGTCTTCTGTGTGGAGACATTGAAGGTTGTGCATCAGGGTTGGCAACTCGGCACGTAAAAATCTACTGCCAATCATTAGCGGACCGGAGTTCCACTGTGGCGACCCCTAACCGGGAAAAGCTGAAAGACACAACAAAAGATTTGTCAGTATTTCTTTAGGACTCTAGAAGGATAAGACTTTTTAAACTCCTACATAGATGTATTAAAGCACCTATATAACAACTTTTTATCTTATGCAAAAATAAAAATTTATATTCTGCAACAAATAAAAATGACAACAATAATGTAAAAGGGCTGTCCTTTCTAACCTCTCGATTAGAGAAGCTGAAAAAATAAAGGCTTTAAAATAAGCAATAAATGCCATTTTAAAATTCAGCTGTTTACAAATGACACACTGTTAACACTCATTAATATTAATTTAGCCACAGTACACATGCTTGATCATTTAAAAACTTTGAGAAAATACACAGATTTAAATTTACTGAAAATAAAACAACTACAACATTCTTTAAATACTGTTCTGATGGACTTTAAAATGTCATGCATAAATATCCAACTGAATGGATGTTTACTACAATTCCAGTCTCTTTTACTTTGGGATTTATTGAAGGTGTCAACGTATTTAAAATACTGAATTTGAGAATAAATGGCTTGACTTATTGATTTAACTGTTTAAATTGAGTCATTGTCTTACCAACAGCTGATATTGTAACATAATTATGGATTGCATTCCAGTGACTGGTTATTTGTTCAAAGAATTAGACAGTTTGCATCTTCAACGATGCAAAATGTGATGGAGATAGAGAAACAGTCCTATACAGTGTTGTTAAATTACATTAAACCTATATTAATGAATAAAATACAATCCAAATAAATTTATCTGAATTATATAAAATAGTTTTGTCATGTAAACAAGTACCCAAGCCACTACTGGAACTCAGGTTATCTGGGCTACAGTCAACGTTTTATACCTGTGTACCACCTGACAAACAGGCATTACTTGGCTCTGAAGACAGCAGATTGCTATGGCCTTCCTATCTTCATACAATTACTTAGCTGTTCTTCCATTTCCCTATCCCCTGACACAGCCGCCCATTATACTTCCTCATTCCCTCCTACAGAATACCATCACCAAGTCCTTATCCTGGCATTCACCTTTCTGATAATGATTGCTCGTACCTTATCTGTCTCCTCTAAAGTGTTACTGGTGCCTGCATAAGCCATAACATGGATATACTCCTTCATCTTGGTAAACAACTTAACTTTCTTTAATGTCCTGTTTAGCACTGAAATCTATTTCTCTAAACCTGGTCTGTCTTGTCTCTCTTTTCAAAGCTACCAGTCCCCTCTTCTGGGTCCCATCATTAGCTTTCCTCTCCTGTTTCACCTCCTGTTTAATGTCACTGCCCCTGTTATCTGTAACCATATCTGTCCTAGTTATACCACTGAAGTCATCCTAACTTCTGCCCCCCCTCCTGTGCTGTGTCTAGCCACTTTCATTTTCCTGTTTTACTCTTCCTAAAAACCTTATATATTGTTATCTAATATTGGTTTTCACATCCTTTATTCCTCTTGGTCCTTTCATGTTTTGTTTTTCCATTCTCTCCTGGTTTTCAGCTCCCCTTTTCTGCTCTGTCTTAGTAGTGGGCACTACTGTCCTGTCCCCTTCCCTGTCTGTCCCTCATTGAGCATGAAGTGCTCACTTTTCATTTTTGTCTCCTCTTTTGCTTGATCACCACTGATTTTCTCCCTTTCATCACTAATCACTGATGCATTCCCAATTCCCTCCTCTTACAGTCTTTCTCCTGTCCATTAGTAGTACAAGGGGCAGTCCTGGGGAACATTTTCTGTTTCTCATCCATAGATCCAACTTGAAGGTAAATATGGACAGGGATGAAATTTGTTTTACCTGTATGGAGAGTTTGTTCCGGAGCAGTAGTATATCGTCTGTGAGATAAACCTGTCCCTTTTTTAATTTCTCCAAATCTTTTGGCTCTCTAATACCATGATGGGAATGGATCCCATTCCTAAGACAAAGTACAATTAAAGTTCATGAAATTAGTATTGTTTCACTCTTTGATGTCAGCCAAAAGTGCTCTTCACAGCACCTGCAACATGCCCAGTAATGACTCCTCCTGCAATTCGTATGGAGTTACATGTATTGGTAGCATATCTAAATATGATTGTAGACTGTTCTTTATAAGACTCATTGCTCCTACTACTATTGGAACTGTCTGAGTATCTTTTTTCCACACTGCTCTCGTTTCTGCTTGCAAATCCTGATATTTTATAACTTTGTGTCTCTCTGTATGCAGGACACTGTGGACACTGTATGTGGCAATTTCAGTGATCAATGCTGTTTTTGTCTTCTTTTCTTGGACCACTATATCTGGTTTTCTAGCATATATCTTTCAAACTGTTGGTAATGGATGATCCCATGTGATGTAGACTTCATCATTTTCTATGATGCTTTGTGGCTTATGTTTCCAGTGCTTTTCAGCCACTTCAGTACCATAATGTTTGCACAATCCCCAGTGAACAGTCTTACATATTATTTATGCCTTTCAGTATAAAGTCCTTCTGCCATTAGTATGTCACAACCAGCAACAAGGTGTGCAACTGTTTCCAATTCAGTTTTACAAAACCTACATTTGTCTGTTTCTCCCACATGTTCAATAGACTTTGTAAACTAGTGTGTACATAGCCCACTATCTTGGGCCACCAGTATTAACCTTTCCTCTCTTGGTTTGAATTCAACTGTCCTTAACCATTCCTGCATTTGCTCCCTCCAAACCTTTCTGTTGATGTTGCAGAACAGCTTTAGATCCCTAGACTGAGGATTTCTGATGTAATTTGACTTGCTGATGTGCAGTAAATCGATCAGTATTGGGTCAGGAGATGCCTTTTATGCCAGACAAAGTTCACATCTTAGCAGTTTGTAGGATAACAGGACTTTAAGTGGAGAAGAGTACTTCCCATTCACTAAGTGATGTGGGGTAGAGCACTTCTTGTCCACTGAGTACTGTGGGGTACAGCAGTTCACATTCATTGAGTCCTATGGGGTAGAGCACTTCATGTTCACTGGCTATTGTGGGGTAGAGCATTTAATCTTCACTGAGTAGTACTGGGTAGAACAATTCACATTTAATGAGTTCTGTGGGTAGAGCACTTTATATTCCCGGAGTACTGTGGGTTAGAGCACTTCATGTTCACTGAGAAATGTGGGGTAGAGCACTTTATATCCACTGAATACACTGGGGTGGTGCAATTCCTGTTCACTGAGTACTATGGGGTAGGGCACTTCATGTTCACTGAGCATTAGAGAAAGAACACTTCATTTTCACTCAGTACTGTTTGGCAGACCAGTTAATGTTCATTGAGTAACGTGGGGTAAAGCAATTCATGTTAAACAAGTGCTTTGGGGTAAAACACTTCATGTTCACTGAGTAATGTGGGGAAGAGCACTACATATTCATTGAATAATGCGGGGTAGGGCAACTCATATTCACTGAGTACTGTGGAGTAGATCACTACATGTAAACTGAGTACTTTGGAGCAGAACAATTCATGTTCAGTGAGCACTGTTGGATACAGCACTTCACATTCACTGAGTACTTTAGGACACAGTACTTCATCTTCCCTGAGTATTGTGATATAGAGCAATTTACATTCTCTGAGTCTTTTGGAGTAAGAATACTACATGTCCGCTGAGTGCTGTGGGGTAGAGCACGTCACGTTCATTGAAACGTCTAGTGTATGGTAATTCATGGTCATTGAATGTTAGGGAAAGAGCACTTCATGTTCACTGAGTACTGTGGGGTAGACCACTTCATGTACATTGAGTAATGTGAGATTGAGCAATTCATGTCCATTGAGTAGTGTAAGTGAGAGCAATTCAGATTTGCAGAGTCCTCTGGAGTAGAAAACTCATGTTCACTTAGTGCTCTGGAGTAGTAATCTTCATGTTCATTGAGTACTGATGGGTAGAGGGTAGAGCACGACATGTTCACTGAGAAGTGTAGGGTAGAGCACTTCATGTTCATTGAGAAACGGGGATAGAGCACTTTATGTTCACTGTGCATTGTGAGGTGGGGGACTTTATTTTTATCTGATTAATGTGCAGTAGAGCACCTCATGTTCAATGTGTACTGTGTGGTAGAGAGCTTCAGTGAGAACTAAGGGGTAGAGTATTTCTTGTTCACTGTGATCTGTGGAGTACAAAACTTTGTGTTTACTGTGTACTGTGGGTCGAATATTTCATATTCACTGACTATTGGGGTAGTGCACTTCATGTTCATGGAGGACTGGGGTGAGCACTTCATGTTCTTGAAGTACTAGCGTACAGCACTTCAAGTTCAGTAAAAACTGTTGGGTAGAGCATTTCACATTTACTGAGTACTGTGTGGGTAAAGCACTTCATGTTTGCTGAGTACTGGCAGGTAGAACACCTCATGATCACAGAGAACTTTGGGGTAGAGCATCTCATATTCACTAAGCAGAGAACTGTGGGGTAGAGCATCTCATATTCACTAAGCACTGTGGTAGAGTACTTCATGCTCTCTGAGTACTGTGGGGTAGGGCACTTCATATTCACTGAATACTGTGGGATAGAGCATGTCACGTTCATGGAATACTGGGTAGAGTACTTCATGTTCACTGAAATCTGTGGTGTAGAGTTTTAACAGTCATTGAGTACTGTGGGGTAGAGCACTTCATGATTTTTGGGTACTGGGAGGTAGAGCACCACTTCATGTTCAATGAAAACTGGGGATAGAGGTCTTCATGCTCACTGAGTACTATGGCCTACAGTACTTCACCCTCACTCAGAACCCTGAGGTAGAGCATTTCAGATTCAGTGAGTACAGTGGGGTAGAGCACTTCATGTTCATTGCGAAATGTGGGGTAGAGCACCTCATGTTCTATGAGAACTATGGGGAGAGCACAGAGTACTGGGATGTAAAGCACTTTATGTCCAATGAGCAATGAAAGTAGTGCCCTTCAGATTAACTGATTACTGTGGGGTTAGAGCACTTCACATTCTCTGAATGCTGTGGGATAGAGTACTTAATGCTCACTGAGTTAGAGAAATTTGCATTCATTAAGTATTGTGAAGTAGAGCACTTTATGTTCCCTGAGTACTGTGAGTAGACCACTTCATGTTCATTGACCACTATGGGGTAGGGCACTTCATCTTCACTGAGTACTAGGGAAATAGTACTTCATGTTCACTCAGTACAGTTGGGTTGAGCACACTTCACACTCACTGAGTAGTATGGTGTACAGTAACTCACATTCACTGAGTACTGTGTGGTAGAGCACTTCATGTTCAGTGAGAATTGTGTAGTAGAACATTTCTTGTTCTCTGGTTACTGGGGCATAGACTACTTCATGTTCACTGTTAACTGGGGTTA
The DNA here is from genome assembly GCF_019279795.1 of Protopterus annectens. Lineage (NCBI taxonomy): Eukaryota > Metazoa > Chordata > Ceratodontiformes > Protopteridae > Protopterus > Protopterus annectens. Next base: position 991,204,216 of record NC_056746.1, on the reverse strand, counting down.
GTGACTTTATGTTCACTAGGTACAGTGGGTAAAGTAATTCTCAGTCACAGCGTACTGAGGTGTAGAGCACTTCATGTTTCCCGAGTGCTGTGGGAAAGAGCACATCATGTTCCCTGAGACCTGTGGTTTACAGCACTTCTTGTTCATGAGTGCTGGGGGTACAGCACTTCATGTTTAGTGAGAACTGGGGACAGAACACTTCATGTTTAATGAGTACTGTGGGGTAGAGCATTTCATGTTCACTGAGTACTGTGGGGAAGAGCAATTCACATTCATTAAGTACTGTTTGGGGGGTGCTAGATGTACTCTGAGTACTGGGAAGTAGAATACTTCACATTCACTGAGTACTTGGGATAGATCACTACACATTCACTGAGTACTAAAGGTAGAACAATTCATTTTCACTGAGGACTGTGAAGTAGAGAAATTTACATTCACTGAGTAATGTGAAGTAGAGCACTTCAAGTTCAGTGAGTACTGTGGGATAGAGCCCTTCATGTTTACTGAAAATTATGGGGTAGAGCACTTCATATCCCCTGAATACTGTGGGGTAAGACATTTCACATTCACTAAGTGCTGTGGCATAGAATAATTCATGTTTACTAAGTACTGAATACTGTGGGGTAGGACACTTCATATTCACTGGGTACTGTGGTGAAGAGCAGTTCACATTCACTAAGTCTGGTGGGGTAGAAGACATGATGTTCACTAAGTACTGTGGGATAGAGCAGCTCACATTCACTGAGTGCCGTGGGACAGGGTAACTCATGTTCACTGAGTTTGAGAAATTTGTATTAACTGAGTATTGTGAGTTACAGCACTTCAGTGTCACTGAATTATGGAGGAGAATACTTCATGTTCACTGAGAATTGTGGGGTAGAGCACTTTATATACCCTGAGTACTTTGGGTAGAACACTTCCCATTCACTAAGGGCTGTGGTAGTAGAACTCTCTGTGACCACTGAGTACTGTGGGGTAGAAAACGTCATATTCAGTGAATACTATGGGGTAGAGTATTTCCTGTTCTCTGTGATCTGTGAGGTACAAAACTTTCTGTTTACTGTGTACTGTGGGTAGAATATTTCATATTCATTGACTACTGGGGTAGACCACTTCATGGTGCTGGAGGACTGGGGTTTAGCACTTCATGCTCCTGGAGTACAACATTTCATGTTCACTGAAAACTGTGGGGTAGAGCACTTCACATTTACTGAGTACAGTGGGGGTAGAGCACATCATGTTTACTGAGTACTGTTAGGTAGAACACTTCATCATCACAGAGACTGTGGGGTAGAGCATCTCATGTTCACTACATACTGTGGTAGAGCACTTCATTCTGTCTGAATACTATGGGGTAGGGCATGCCATATTCACCAAGCACTGTGAGGTAGAGCATGTCAAGTTCATGGAGTACTGGGGTAGAGTACTTCATGTTCACTGAAACCTGTGGTGTAGAGTTTTCACATTCACTGAGTACTGTGGGGTAGAGCACTTCATGATCTCTGGCTACTGTGAGGTACAACAGTTCATGTTCACTGAAAACTGAGGATAGAGCACTTCACCTTTGCTAAATAACTTGAGGTAGAGCATTTCATGTTCACTGAGTGCTGTGGAAGGTGCTGAGGTGGAGCACTTCATACTCAGTGAGTACTGACAGGTAGAGCACTTTATGTTCACTGAGTAATGGGCATGGATAACTTCAAATTAACTGAGTACTGTGGGGCAGAGCACTTCATATTCACTGTGGACTGGAGATAGAGCACTTCATGCTCACTGAGTACTGTGGGACAGAACAAGTTCCTGTTCACCGAGAGTTGTGGAGTAGAGCTCTTCATATACACTGAGTACTGTGTGGAACAGAAATTCACATTCACTGCATCCAATGGGTAGAGTATGTAATGTTCACTGAGCACTGTGAGATAGAGCACATCTCATTCAGTGAGTGCTGTAGGATAGTGTACTTCATGTTCAATGAGTTAGAGAATTTTGTATTCATTGAGTATTTTGAGGTAGAGCACTTCATATTCACTGAGCACTGTAGGTACAACAATACACATTCACTGAGTACTGTGGGGTAGGTCACATCATGTTCACTGAGTAATATGGAGTAGAGCATTTCATTTTCACGGAGTAATATGGGCTAGAGCAATTCGGATTCACTGAGTACTGTGAGATAGAACACTTTATAATAGTCACAGAGTATGGAAGAATAGAGCATTTGTGGTTTAGAGCACTTCATGTTCACTGAATACTATGGGGTAGTGCACTTCCTGTTCCCTGAATACTATGGGATAGGACATTTCATCTTCACTGAGAACTAAGGAAAGAGCACTTCATGTTTACTGAGTACTGTTGGGTAGAACAGTTATTGTCCATTGAATAATGTGGGGTAGAGCAATTCATGTTAATTGAGTACTGTGAGTTAGAACGCTTCATGATGGCTGAGTAATGTGGACAAGAACACTTTATATTTACTGGATACTGTGAGATAGAGCAATTCATGTTCACAGAGTACTATGGAGTAGAGCAATTCATGTTCAGTGAGTATTGTAGGGTAGAGTACTTCATATTCCCTGAGTTGTGTGGGATAGGGCAATTCACATTCTCTGAGTCCTGTGGGATACAGTATTTCATGCTCACTGAGTTCTGTGTGGTAGAGCACTTTATGTTCATTTATTAGTGTGCAGGGAGCACTTATTGTTCAATGAGGACTTTGGGGTAGAGCACTTCGTGTTCATTGGGAATTGTGGGGCCGAGTACTTCATTCATGTTCACTGTGTACTGTGGAGCAGAACACTTTATATTCACTAAGTGTAGAGCACTTCATGTTCATGAAGTACTGATGGTAGAGTACTTCATGTTCACTGAAACTGTGTGGAAAAACACATTTACTGAGAACTGTGGGGTAGTGCACTAAGAACTGTAGGGTAGATCACTTCACATTCACTGAGTACTGTGAGGTAGAGCACTTCATATTCACTGAGCACTGAGGAGTAGATCACTTATTATTCACTGAGTACTGGATGTAGAACACTTCATGTTCATTAAGAGCTGTGGGGTAGAGCATTTCATTTTCCCAGACTGGTGGGGGAGGTAGAGCAGTTCATGTTCACTGAGTAATAGAGAGTAGCGACTGTATATTCACTGAGTACTGGGGTGATAGAGCCATTCATGTTTACTGAGTACTTTGGGGTAGAGCACATCATGTTCCCTGAGACCTGCATTCAGTCAGTACTGTGGGGTAGAGCACATTATGTTCACTGAGTACTGTTGGGTCAAGCACTTCATATTCACCGAGAACTTGAGATAGAGCTCTTCACATTCACTGAGTATTGTGGGGTAGAGCACTTTACATTCACCGAGTACTGTGGGGTAGAGCACTTCATACTAACTGAGTTCTGTTGGTTAGAGCAATTCACATTCATTGAGTACTGTGAGGTGGAGCTGTTCATGTTCTCAGAGTATTGTTCAATAGAACACTTTATGTTCACTGAGTACAGTGGGATAGAGTACATCATGTTCATTGAGAAATTGGGATAGAGCACTTCACATTCCTTGAGTAGTGTTGTGTAGAGCAATTCATGTTCACTGAATAAATACTGTGAGGAAGAGGACTACTTATTCACTGAATGCTATGGGGCAGAGTACTTCATGTTCACTGTGTACTGGTGGTAGAACACTTCATGTATACTGAAACTGTGGGGAAGAAACTTCACATTGACTGAGTACTTTGAGGGAGAGATGTTCATGTTCAGTGAGTATTGTAGGGTACAGCACTTCACATTGCCCATGTACTGTGAAATAGGGCACTTCATGTTCTCTGAGAACTGGTGGGTAGAGCAGTTCATGTTCCCTGTGTATTGGGGGTAGCTACTTTATGTTCACTTTGTGTTGTGGGGTTAGACTCATTCATGTTTACCGAGTACTGTGGGGTAGAGCACATCATGTTCACTGAGCATTGTCAGGTTGAGCACTTCAAGTTCACAGAGAACTTGAAATAGAGCTGTTCATGTTCACTGAGTACTGTGGAGCAGAGCACTTTGCAATCATTGAGTACTGTGTGGTAGAGTACTTCACATTGAGTTAGTACTGTGGAGTGGTGCAATTCACATTCATTGAGTACTGTGAGGTGGAGCTGTTCATGTTCTGTGAATACTGTAGGGTAGAACACTTCCTGTTCAGTGACTACTGTGGGATATAATACTTCACGCTTACTGAGAACTGGGGATAGAGCACTTGATGATCCCTGAGTACTGTGGTATAGAACATGTCACATTCACTGAGTAGTGTTGGGTAGACCACTTCATGTTCACTGAATATTGTGGGGTAGAGTACTTCACAGTCACTGAGTACTGTGGGGTAGAGCATTTCATGTTTGCTGAGTATTGTGGGATAGAGTACTTCGCGTTCACTGAGAAATGGGGATAGAGCACTTTAAATTCACTGAATACTGTGGGGTACAGCACTTCAAGTTTACTGTTTACCATTGGGTAGAGCAGTTCGCGTTTACTGAAATTATAGGGTAGAACACTTTATGTTCACTGAGCATTGTGTGGTAGAGTACTTCATATTCACTGAGTACTCCAGAATAGAATATTTTATGTTCACTGAATACTATGGAGTAGTGCACTTAATATTCACTGAGTACTGGGGTTAGAGTACTTAAAGTCCACTGAAGTAGTGGGGTAGGGCACTTCATGTTCACTGAGTAGTGTGGGTTAGAGCACTTCATGTTTACTGAGTCTTGTGAGTAGAAAAAATCATGTTCCCTGGGTGTCCTGGGGCACTTCACATTATCTGAATACTGAGGTACTTCATGTTCACTGAATACTACAGAAAGAGCGATTCATGTTCACTGAGTACTGTGGGATAGACCACGTCATATTCACTGAATACCGTGAAACAGCTGAATTGAAATGCTGAATTTTTAGTATCTGTTATTTCCCAGATTTTGTCCAGAAAACTGAACCCTCCATTTTCCCTTGTAAGTAAATATGTTATAAACCCTGGAAAACTGTTAAAAACTGTCATTTCATTTTGCAAAACATTACAGACTCAAATTAATTGTACAATGAAGTGGTCTACAAATAGTACACATTGACTGTAAATCATAAATTGATTCAGTAGTGTTAATAATTTTATGTCACGGCAAATCATGTAGTCTATAACTTCCAGGAATATGAACTGCAAAGTGGCAATTATAAGCAGTTGTAAGCCAATATATTTAATTACTGTATCAGCAGGTTTTCAATTTAAAATTCAGCAGAACTTATCTTATTAAAACAATCAAACAACAAACGTATCTGTAGTAAAGCTAAAAATCAAACAAACTAGCTTACATCTCCTTCCCTTCCATGGTTCCCAGGTTAGAAGGTTGGAATTTCCAAGGTTAATTTATTGTTGTTAATTATTTAGTCAGAATAATTTGAGACTTACTTTGGTCATTCAGAGGAAGTATAATTTAGTTTGTTTAGTTGTCTAGTTTACCCATTTGTTGTTTATTTTGTATAACCACTTAATTTATTAATTTGATGTTTACCACGTTTTCTCTGTGGCTGTTTTTTTGTTCACTTTACCTTATATTATGACCTTGTTTCATTTTACTTCACAGAAGTGTCATGGATGAAAAAGGGTCCTTGAGGTTTAGTTCACCTACCTGAGAAAGCAAACAAGAAAGAAAGGAGGGAAGGAAGAAAGAATGTAAAGCACAAACTAATTAAATGACCTATCTGGGAACGTCCTATAAGAAGTAGACCTTAATAGACAGAACATTAATTGTAGCAGTTCCATGAAACTCAGAACAAAATGCTTCACAATTATAGTATAGGGTGAACTCAAGAAGAGTAGAATTGAAAGCTATGCGCTGCCTCTCGTATATTGCATATAAGTAACAGCCCTGTTAAATAATTTAACTAGAATAAAATACATTTTTTTTCTAGTTTTTGCTCAATATTTGTCTGTATGATAGCAGACTACTACTAATATTTGTAAGTGATGAGCATAGCATGTAAAATGGCTCATATATATATATATATATATATATATATATAGAGAGAGAGAGAGAGAGAGAGCGCAGCTCAGGGACTATGTCTGTATAGCACACTGTTTAACTTACCTTCACTATTTCTCCACTGATCAAAATCTGCTCCTGCCTTTATAGTATCAACTGTATCATCATCATGTCAGGGGGAATCTGAGCAACCAGACCTCTGTAGATACAATCATCACCACATTATGTACATCTCAAACAACCCATAATAGATTTGTTGCCTGTTGTGAAGTTTTGCTCATCTAGGTGGATGTGCATGTAACTAATTTTACCTTATACTAGTGGACAGTGCACCTGCAGCAGATTGTCATTTGCAAAAAGTGAGGTCCCATGAACTTATAGTGTTAGATTGTAAAACCCAACTACTTCAGCCATTATGCATTATGTTTTCATTTTCTCTTTCTTTAATTAACCATACTACACTAAAGGAATACTTTTGTCCCTTTGGTTGTTTTGAGTATTCTAGTATTTGGTTCTGCATATGGACTTATTTGTATTATTTCACAACCTTGTTGTATTGCTAGAATTTGTATTTGTACTCTTCCTTTGTGCTTGTCCATGCTCTTGGCCTTTGAATGTTTCTTTATATACTGATGGGAATGAACATGTAACACATATATTTACATGTTACAAGTTGTGGAAATTTTCTTATTTTATGTCTTACCCAAAAAAGAGCCACTGATTCAGTGGAACTCACCCAGTTTACAAAACAAATAAAGAAATGCAACTCTTAACATGAGGTCACTTGGCAGTGGCTTGGTGATCACAAGACTGTCTCCCCTCTAGGATGCCCACTGCACCACTGCACCTCTTCTGGAGGAGTGTGACTTTATGCATACCACTTTGCTCTGCCCAACCTCCCTCCACTAGGATGAGGGCCCACACCCCCCAACCATTAATTGAACATAGACTGCCTTAAACTTAATCTTCAGTTTCATATAGCTCCCTCCTTATATGCACGTATATTCATTAAACATGTGTCAGTATCAACCCACACATCCTGTTCCTACCCTTCCCTAACATATCCATCTCTTGTTTGCCTGTTCACATCTTTAGTGATCTCTTCCGAGAACAATCTTGATAATTTTTGTTTTCTCTGTCTGTCATGAGTCTGCAGTTGCATGAGCACCTTTACTGACATTCCTTTGGTTTAATTTCTACAAGTCCTTTGGGTTTCTAATACCATGACAGAAATGGACCCCATTCCTAAGTCAAAGTATGATGAATATTTGTGAAATTAGTATTGTTTCAATCTTTGATGTTAGCCAAAAGTGCTCATCGCACCCACAGTGCGCCCAGAATCAACTCCTTTGACAGTTCATGTGGAATCACCTGTATCAGTACATATCTAAATATGAGTGTTAATTCTTTTTTATGAGACCCATTGCTCCTACTACTAGTGGGACTGTCTAGTTATCTTTCTTCCACGTTGTCCTTATTTCTCCCTGTAAATCCTGGTATATTATGATTTTGTGTCTCTCTGTATGTAAGACACTGTAATCACTGGATATAGCAATTTCAGTGATCAATGCTACTTTTGTCTTCTTTTCATGGACTACTATCTCTGGTTTTCCCACACCTATTTTTTGAACAGTTGGTAATGGGTGATCCCATGTGACATAGACTTCATCATTCTCTATAATGCTTTGCGGCTCATGTTTCCAGTCCTTTTCAGCTACTTCAGTATGTGTGGCTGTTTCCAGTTCTGTTTTATAGAACCTGCATCTGTCTGTTTCTCTCCACATGTTCAATGAATTTTGCAAACCAACGTGTATGTCCACTATCCTGGGCAGCCAATATTAACCTCTCATCTTTTTATTTAAATTCACCTCTCCTAACTATTCCTGTGTCAGATCCTGGTTGACATGAGGTTGTTCCAGGAGTTTTCTGTACTTGCAGCTATATTTATGCCTTTTTCACATTTCTTGCCTTCTTATCTGATCCTTCTGCTTATATTCTTTCTATTGTTGTTTTGGCATATTCGGTTGCTGCCTGATTTTTGTCTACTTCTTTTTTGATTTCCATTCCCACTTGAAACCAATATGCCTTTGCTAAACTAAGCAGGGAAGTCATCTTAGACTTGTTCTACTTATGTTTTAAAACTTTCATTATGTTTGGATTTGGTGAAGTCAGCAGATATGTATCCAGTCCTAAGATTACAGATCTATACATGTAATCAATTTCGAGGAGTCCCGTACCTCCTTCAGATTGAGGAATATATAATTTTGGTGTGTACTGATTTTTATATATCATTTGATAGTGTGAAACATTTTTATTGTTTTCCTGTCCAACTGATCAAATATCTTTTGGGGCCAGTCAATCACACCCCTGTTGTAAATTAGAAGAGGAAGAGCAAATCAGTTTGGACTTTGTTCCTAGATGTCAGAGCTGTTAGTATTAATTTTAGTCTTTTAAAATAATCCTTACTGAGTTTTGTTCACATTTGTTCATGTTTTATTGTTGATCCTTCATCAATTCCCAAATATTTATACACTGCCTCCTGCTCAAGTTCCTTTATATCACATTCCTGTCCCAGATTGATATTTTCTTAGTGCTGCAGCTTTCCTGCTTTAAATGCTGTTTTGCACATTTATAAAGACCAAATGACATTCTTAGATCATCTGAGAAAGTTTTTACCACTTGCAGTTGTGCTTTCAGCTCCTCATCCGACGAACTATACAGTTTTAAGTCATCTACAAAAAGAAAATGACAAGCCTTTACACTTTGTTGTTTTCTGCAGCCAAATTGTAACAATGACCTAATCTGATAAGTAGATAGTTTAATGGATTAAGGACAAGACAAAAATGCAGCAGTGACAAAGAGTCACCCTGGAATAACCCCCCTGAATTTTTATCCCTGGGATAATAATTTGTCCTTTATCATGGCTTAGCTGCAAAGTGGTTTGCCACTGTTTCATGGTTGCTGTAATATAATTAACCAATATTGCATGTATCTTATAAGCACTCCTTTAGGTTTGTCACTGTTTCATGGTTACTGTAATATAATTAACCAATATTGCATGTATCTTATAAGCACTCCTTTAGGTTTGCCACTGTTTCATGGTTACTGTAATATAATTAACCAATATTGCATGTATCTTATAAGCACTCCTTTAGGTTTGCCACTGTTTCATGGTTACTGTAATATAATTAACCAATATTGCATGTATCTTATAAGCACTCCTTTAGGTTTGCCACTGTTTCATGGTTGCTGTAATATAATTAATCAATACTACATGTATCTTATAAACACTCCTTTATCCATGAATGTGGGATGCTGTCACATTCTTTTTTGTAATCTATCCCTGCCATACTTAGATTATTCCCCTTTTTATGATTCTCTATTATGACTTTATTTAGCAAAAAAATGATCCTTTGTTCAATATGACTTATCATTTTTTCTATTGCCATGACTGAGATTTCTTCTAAATACTATAAACTCTGTTGGCATCAATTCCAGTATATAGTTTATACATCTTCATAAGGCAAGTTATTGGTCTGTAGTTTCTTGGATAGCTTCCAGGTTCACTCTTAAGGAGGAGTATCATTTTTCGGCTGGTAACAAGGTTAGTGTCTGTTCAGGATGTGCATACAAGTAGTTCTTAGGGCTGCATTGTCATGTAAAGATGTTAGCCAGAAGTTAGGTACTGCATCTGGGACTGAGGTTTTCCATTTAGGACCTGTTCTTCATTTTGTTTTGATTTCTTTGGCTGTTACTTCATCCCATTTAATATCCTATACATTTGAACTTGAAATTGTTTATTTTACTTCTTCTATCCATTCAGCATATTTATTATGCTCCACAGGGTCTTTGCAGATATTTCTCCAAAATGTGCCTATTTCTTCTTTTTTGGTAGTGCTTCTATTCCTTCTGCTTTTCTTTCCAGTTATCTATAAAACATTATTGCTTGTTTTATACTTTTTCTTTATATTTAGCGACATATCTCCCAAGTCTTTCTGGCTATGCAGATATCTTTAGTTTATTATTTGCAATAGTTTATGATAGATCTTGATTTGTTCTGATACTGCACTTTGCTTTTATCACATATATCTTTCTGAGTATTTTTGTTGATCTCTTCTTTCTTCTATACTCTTCTAACAGTGACACTTCATATCTTAATTGCTTTATATTTTTCTTTAGTCAATGCTTCCATTATGGTATTTTATTTCTTCCCCTCCGTTCCGTTATTTTCTTGCGTTTGTGTGGTACTGTGTTCATTTGTTTTATCAGACTTCTAACATATTGATTCTTATTGACTTTCTGTAATCTGTTTCTTTCATTAATCTTAATATGTCTATCCATCTCTATTGAATCAAGCAACTCTTCCCTTAAATCATTTTCTTCTGAACTAAGGGTACATTCTTTGTTCTCTAATTCATGCAGGTATTCTACAGAAAGTTCCAGAAAAATCATTCTGTGACATATTTTCTTCATTGCTGTTTCATATGGGAACTCACTGGCCTATCACTCTACAGCACTGACTTTGTCAGAGTTGCCACTGTCTCCTGCTCCTTCCCTTCCTGTGCATCTCCAAATTAACTTTTGCACTGGTTTCCTTCTGATGACTCCAGGGTAGCTTTTTGTGGCAAGTGATCAAATGCTTCCCATTTCACCTCTTTCAACTTAATTTGGGACTCATTGTTGTTTCATGCTGTGACATTACCAGGGTTCACTTTTCTATCCTAAATCCTTCACTTTGCATGTACTCCATAACTTCAGTTTCTAGTTATTTGTCTTCTCCTCTGCTAATCCTCTTTTCTACTTCCCACTTTGTCTGTTTTTTGTACTGTGAAATGTTGCCTTTTAAATGTATTTTTCCCTATGTATTTGGAAACGTATGTATGTAGAGAACCTTCTGTACTGTGTTTCTGATGGTGCAAGCTATTTGCCGATTCATTTATGATGCTGAGTTTTCATGTGCACAGCTCAGTAGGCGATTTATTCTCCATATAAACTTTCTGTAGTGCTGTTCCATTTTCTGAGTCCAGCCCTTTCTCCAATTTCTTTTGTTGCTAATGCCTTATTAGATAGGTATGGGCCTATTTTGATTTCCATTATTGACTCTATATATAGATTTTTAAATATAGTAATAGATGATCTCAGTAATTTTATTACTAGCAAGATTTCAAATAAATAGTTCAAACATATCTAGACTTCACCATTATGCATGCAACCTTTTTAAAGTTTTCCTGTTCACTTTCTTTGCATAAACCTAGTCTTATCATAGTGTATTCATTTAGACATAAAGGATTTCAGTTGTATGTAATTTTGATACACATTTCTGTAATATATCAACATGTATGAATCACATAATGCCTTATTAGGCTTCACTGAAATAGAATTACACGGATATATGTACTAAGTAGAAGATTAAAGGCATCTAGTGGGGCATGTTTATTTATTACTGGAACTGTGCTATCAATTCTTGGAACTTTTGCTAATCTTTAATGTATCAGTAATTTAGTTAAGCTTACTATTATTTGATTTTGTATCTAATAACTTAAATTTATCCTATCATAATTTGCTATTGATGTTGTATGGTGGTGTTACCAGGAGAAATTGAGTCTCAGACTGCTGAATGGGTACTTGGCACTGCTAGATTAAAAAAACAACTCCTGAAAAAAGCTATGTGCACAAATAAAAAGCTATTTTTTTCTTGCCATTCAAAGTTGGGGGGGGGGACTTCCCCCAAACCCCCTTACTTAAGTACACTTACTCCATGGATACACATCTGTGAAGAAAGAAGAAACCTGTGGAAAGGAGAAACACCCAACACAGATGAAGACAGTAGAAGCAGCAGCTATGGGCATGTTTGCAGTTTAACTTAAGTAAAATGAATCATGACAGAGGGACAGTAACACTGGTGAAGTTGTTTAGTGAAAATAGTCGCTTAACTCAGAGGCTTTGACTACTTGTAGAGAAACTAAATTTGGTTATTTTATCTTTTTAAAATGTTTATATACAACTCAGTAAAACTTTTCTTGAAAGTACTGATGTATCTTGAATTCCTCTCTTTCTTCTGTTTATTTTTTGGACTCATTAGACTTTCAATATAACAAAAATGCATTTTTATAACATCTTACCAATCATTAATAGGCTTGTGGTGTTGCAAAGTATGATTGTGTTTTTATTTTTCACAAAGCAGTGACAAAGTTGTAATGCAGTGATTGTTTGCATTTGGTTCTCTGCATTACTAAAGAAAAAATGTGCTTGTTGCAATGCAAACATACACCCAGCATACCATACTATTACCCAAAAGCCATAAATAAATGTTGTGGAAGCTTGTAGTATGGTAACTTTCTTCAGCCTGCATTAACAGTGGCAGTTGTCATTCTGATGTGGCAATAGTTACCCAAAGTTCTAATGCACTATAATGTCACACTTGGTGACACATTGTTATGAAACTTTTGCATAGGTGTGTTCATTTGGTATCATACAGATGTAACATTATCGGAAGACATGACTCTTCACAGGTATGTGTCACATCACAGATTGTTTCTCATGCAAACATTTCAAAACAGTTTTTGCATAACTATTATGACTTTTTCAGGGAAGTTGGACTATGAAACTTGTAACATATGCAGCTTGATGTCTGATGATACACATTGTGTAGGAGGTAGGCATGATAATACTTTATTGTAGAAACACAACACTCATTATGAAGTATACAGATTTTTAGGAAGAATATGTATCATTGTATGGCAAATATGTGGTCACTACTTTCAAGTACACTTTAGTGTGAATAACTTACAACATTTAAAGAAAAGTAAGACACCATATCATAGTGTGGGCACTTCAAGTAATGTGTTTACTAAGTTGTTGTTGTTGTCTCTCGGCTTTTCCCGGTTAGGGGTACAATTGTAGATTTCATCTGAAGAGCAGATTGCTTTTAGATGGCTTGGTGTAACTCAGATTTATGACTTTTTGACAATTGGTGTGACTTAGATTTGTGTGCTTAACTGCAGGAAACATAAGATTTAACAGTTACCCTAGGGTGCTCTTAGAAAAAGATAGTTTACAAATGCTGCCAGCATTTGTAGAACTGATTTGCTATACGGCATAACTCCATCCGTCAAGAAATTGTAGGTGCCAGCTTTGCTGTCACTTCCAAAACAAGCTTCACTGGCCAGGACTAAAGAGTGAATTGAAAGATGAGAATATATGTTACTGCTGACCCAGCCACTGGACTGAGGGAGGAGGATGATATTCTCACATAGACAGAAGTTGGCATAATGGTAATGTTTTTAACTTACAGAGACAAGGTGCAGGTTTGATTCTCATATGGGGTAATTGGCTAGGATTAAAGTGACCCACAGGAGCAGTTAGCCTAGTACTAATCTATAAAGTATGAACTATTACTCATGTCTAACAAAATACTAAGTGCAGAATGTGAACTGAAATTAGGTCTTGTGATAGAGGGAGGGTCAGTTTTGAGTCCATTACTGGTTTTCCCTTAGCACAGTCTAGACGCGAGCTATGGGCATGAAACTCAATAACAGTCCATAGGTGCAGACAGGGATGCTGCAAGTTGGTGGCTATATGCATGAGAGTGCATACAAAAGTAAGACCTACACGGACACATCGCATATTAGAGACAGTGCAAAGGTTTGATGTATAAAATTCAAAACTTAACTTCACTTGCCACACCATTAAGCTGAACTCTACCAGGTTAATGTTCTTTGTAAATTAAATATCATACCCCCACATACAGGGGTGATGCTTGTTGCTGCCCCAAGGAAACAAACTGGTCAGCAGCCAGTTCCCCGAAGTGGCTCACTATTCCCCTGACATCCCATTTGGTAGCCTCTGGGCCTACAGGAAATGGAACAGATATTACCATTACCATCAACACTGCTGTGCTGCTTTAAAGCCTGCTTCCTCACCACTGCCACTTCCCCAATCAGTCCAAGGGTTTATGATGAAGCTACCATTTACACTGCAAGCTAAACATATCTAATTATCCTTACCCAGTTCCCACTAGTTGATTTAAGCCTTCATGTCGCCACAAGGAACTACTGTGGTTTCCCATGCACAAGTGTTTCCACAGATATGCAAATGAGACCTGCCATCACCATTTTGTCAGCACCAAGCTCACGTCTTTGATCAGAGTGCTGCTTCCTAACAATTCTTCACTTGCATGTAGTAAACACAGCCACATAAAGCTACCTTTCCCTCTATGCAGGTTGAAAAAGCCAACATTGATCTTTCATTTCCATCACCCAGCTCCAACATCACCTGAGCTGGTATTTGAATATAAGTTATAGTCAGGGTTTTATCTCACAATGCAGTTGCCTAAAATGTTTGACTATTTGAGTGCATAATGCTGTTAAAATGTCTTACAGTGTTTAATTCTCTAATTTAGTTAACAGCTGGGGTGTCTTCTCTATAAAACATGAATGTTCCAATTTTGCCCATGTGGGATTTCATCCAGTAATTTAGTTTCCCCTCACATCCCAAAAGCACGCTGATAGTTCAGTTTAGTAATTCTCAGAAATGACCTGGAGTGTGTGCATGTTTGTGTGTGTGTGTGTGTGTGTGTGTGTGTGTGTGTGTGTGTGTGTGTGTGTGTGTGTGTGTGTGTGTGTGTATGTGTACATGTGTGCACTCACACTCGCGCATGTGTGCAGATCGCACATGTGAGTGTGCATGTGAATATGAATATGTGTGCACCCAAAGACTGCTATAATAGCCAAGATTAGTTTCATGCATTATGTCTATTGTGTGTTGGGACAGGCTTCAACTCCATACTGAACCTCAGTAAGACAGACTAGGTTTGTAAAAACTGAGGAATTAATTCACTGAGTATCAGTGCATCTGTTTAGATTACGAAATTATTAAGGGGAAAAACACATGCAACAGATTACCAACAAAACAGATTATGATCTTTTGTTATTGGTATGATGTTTGCAAGGCCAATGAATGTGTATATATGTGTGTGTGTGTGTGTGTGTGTGTGTGTGTGTGTGTGTGTGTGTGTACGTGTGCACTCATACTCGCGCATGTGTGCAGATCGCATATGTGAGTGTGCATGTGAATATGAATATGTGTGCACCCAAAGACTGCTATAATAGCCAAGATTAGTTTCATGCATTATGTCTATTGCATGTTGGGACAGGCTTCAACTCCATACTGATCCTCAGTAAGACAGACTAGGTTTGTAAAAACTGAGGAATTAATTCACTGAGTATCAGTGCATCTGTTTAGATTACAAAATTATTAAGGGGAAGAACACATGCAACAGATTACCAACAAAACAAATTATGATCTTTTGTTATTGGTATGATGTTTGCAAGGCCAATTAATGTGTGTGTGTGTGTGTGTGTGTGTGTGTGTGTGTGTGTGTGTGTGTGTGTGTGTGAGAGAGAGAGTGAGAATGATGAGATGTTTGTTCTACTTTGTGCCACTGAGCTCATCTCTAGTACTGGTGGAATCAAAATAAAATCTGATGTTTCTAGGAGACAAATTACAATGAATAATAAAGGTTAATGGCACTGCCCTTTAAAATGTAATAGTACTATGCAGAAAGTAACCCCATAGTAATAGGCTTCTAAAAGACCATAGCAATAATTTGTAACACCACATACATATTATTTGGTTCTAGTGAATTAAAATCTCTTGACTTAAATTACTAATTTTTGAAGAAATTAGGGCACAGAAGCAAAAAGGGAACATAAAATATATCCATTTATTTATTCATTCATTCTTCAGTACCTGCATTATCCTATCCTGGGAAGAGAAGGGACCACAGCCTATCCCAGTAAACAGTAGGTGTAAGATACATCCATACCTACAGGCAGTTTAGGGAGTTAACAGTTCCCCTAATGGCATGTCTGTGAGAAATGTGAGGAACCAGAACACCTGGCAAAAGGCCATGTGGACACAAGGAGGGACTACATGTAAACAGAAGATACATCAACCAGAAAGCAAAGCAAAGAAACAAGAGATATGATGCAAGAATAATATTCCATGATGTAGCAGAATCTGGCATGCAGCCATCTGTGTGTCCATAACAAAAGTGGATATTACACTTGAATATCTTCTGAGACTGTCATGCCTCAGTATTAGAGAAGATGGCATAGTTGGTGGGATACTAGAGGAAGGTATACAACTCTTAATGGGAATGTGACAAGTAAAATGTCTGCACGGAGGCTCAGGAAATCCACAGAATGCTTTCATATATCATATCATGCAGAGGTACAAATGAATTGGGAGAAACATTTATATTGACTTTAAGCTATAAAGTCATTAACTATTAATTATAAATTATTGGAATCTATAATTATCAAGCTCCTCCTTAGTACATGTAGACACCTATAGCATTCACATACATCCTTATGCCAGTAATACAAAGAGCTGTTTTGACAGGATGGCTCATACGTCATTATAAATTTTCTGACACACCAAAACTATGAAGTCTTGCTTAAACCTCCCCTACCTAAACCAATTAGCTACCAGATCATTATTAGGGAAACTTTCAGAGTTTTGCTTTTAAGCTGTACAGTATGTGTCAAAGAAGTTTCTGTTCTGTATGCATCTTCTGTTTTATCCACATCATCTTAAAGCTAAGATATCAAATGCTCTAAAGTAGGGAAATGTTATGGCTCCACAGAATACAGACCCAGTTACTCTCTAACCAGAATCCAATATGTAGGTCCTAACCTCTTTGTCAGTAGACAACTGCCATATTATTGTTGTTGCCCTGTGCTTGTTAATAATTTCTTAACATTTCGCTACCACAGTAATAGCACCACGTGTGCATCATAGCCTGAGCTTGACTATTTTATCATCAGCTCATTACTACACAGAATCAGATTTGTAGTTTAAATAAACATGTCAGAACGATGGTTCCGATGGCAGTATATTACTTTGTTGTTTGAAAGTGTCTTTTCAATAGCCTTTAATTAGAAAGTGCATTTCAGAAAACATTGGTGCCTGATTTTCATCATTTAATTTGTATGTGTTTTAGATGTTATAGGCAGTATATTCATATCGTAATGGCGTGTTTCTCTTACTGACTGTGCACGTAAGAGGAAATTTCTTTTTGTGAAAGCTATTTGTGTCATAATGCATAACTGGTTGCAGCACCCTTTTGGTCTCTTGTGGTGATTCCCCCTAAGTTGTGGCACAGCATCCTCGGAGTGCTATATTTAAAGTAGACAATACAGACAAAGTAGGAGATGTAGGGATACTAAGGAGATATGCGTTAAAGTGCTGTGCAAATGTCATTTCAAAATTTTTCTTTTTGATAAAACATTATTTGTAAAGTAATTCTGTGATTGTAGAATAGTTGTGAGGTGGAAAGTTTCAAAGTCCCCAATCTAAATGACAACGCTGTCTAAGCTGCAAAATCCTTTACTAATGCATGCTACGGGCACCTACAAGAATGCATGGATCGTGCCATCCCAAACAAAACCAAGAATCACTCCTCCAAGAAAAGGAAACCAGTCTGGTGGACCCCTGCTATAAACAAACTATACAATAGAAGGAGGAAACTAGTACAGAAAAGAGTAAAATCCCAAGAAGGGAAGACATCCCTGATCAGTATCAGCAAGAAACTATGATCCCTCATAAAATCATCCAAGGCAAGCTTCAAAAGAAAAATTGCCAAGGACTCCAAAGATAACCACAAGGCATTCTTTAGCTATGTCAAGAATCTAAGTGGCAATGCTCAGATCTGCTTGGAGTTAGTGCAGAATGGCACAAAATACACTGAACTGACCGACATCGCCAACATCCTGGCAGACAGGTTCAGTGCAAACTTCACCCCCTCTCACCCCCAAAAGGGCCCATAAGCATACCAGAAGAATGTAGAGTCCCTGAAATCACAGACACTCAGGTTAAAACATCCCTCTCCAAAGCCAAAAACACAGCATCAATCAGACCGGACGTGTCCCAGGCTGCATCCTACATGAGCTCAAAGATGAACTAACCCCTCACCTAAACACACTGTTCAAACTCAGCCTCTCCACAGGCTATGTACCCATAGAGTGCTGCACAGCAATGGATATTCCGCTCCACAAAGGTGGAACCACAACAGACCCTGGGAACTATCGCCCTATAAGCCTGACTAGTTTGGTCTGCAATGCTATGGAGCAAATCATCATGTAACTCATTAAAAGAGACACTGGGAATCTCCAAACACTGGACCCTACACAGTTCAGCTTTGTTAAGGGCAGATCATGCCTCCTAAACCTGGTGGACTTCTTTGAGACATTTACCAAGGCTATAGACAAGGGAAAGGTGGTACACACAGCCTACCTAGACCTCGCAAAGGCCTTTGACACCATTCCCCATTCTGGTATTATAGACAAGCTCACCAGCCTGAACATAAACCCCTATGTCACAAGATAGGTTTCCAACTGGCATATGGACAGAACCCACATGGTGAGAGTTGCAGGAGCTAGGTTTGACTCTAAACTGGTTACAAGTGGCATTCCCCATGGCTCAGTTCTAGGACCCCTCCTGTTCGGCATATACTTCTCAGAGGTACAGGCAAGTACAGGAGGACTATGGCTGACCAAGTTCGCAGACGACTGCAAACTAGGGGCTATAATTGACTCTCTGGCTGACACAAAAATCCTCCAAAAGGGTCTCACTGAGACGGATACCTGGTATCAAAATCATGGCCTCAAGCTAAATGCCAAAAAGTGCATAGTCATCCCCTTTGGAAAAAACAAAGTACCCACAAACTACCACATAGGTGGTAGTCCCCTAAATACGGAAGATGTAATAAGGGATCTGGGGACCCAAGTAGATAGTAATCTCTCCTTTGATATTCACATTGCCAAAGTGGTTAGAAAATCCTTCTATGTGGCCCACCTAATCACAAAAGGGTTCGCATCCAGATCAAAAGAAGTCATTGTGCCCCTCTACTCATCACTCATCAGACCCATCATAGAGTACAATGCCCCATTTGGGATGTACCTTACAAAACACCTACAACAGCTGAAAAGACCATAGAAGTACCTCACCAAGAGGATCACTGGCCTCAAACAGATGCCCTATGCAGCTCGACTGAAGAAACTCCAGCTGTACTCGGTTGCATACCGCCTACTCAGAGGTGATCTCTGCCTGACATACAAGGCCATATCCAACCCAAAATTGATGGACATGCTCCATCTAAAGAAAACCCTATCCCCTCGAGCCACACACTCTAGGGATCTAAACCTCACCACAACAATAAATAGGATGTGCTGGAGGGATAGATTCCTGTCCCAGAGACTTCCCATGCTTTGGAACAAGATTCCAATCTACATTAGGCAGAGCTCCTCACTAACACTTTTCAAGAGAAACCTTGACGAGTGGATGGGAAACAGAAAGTTTACCCCGGGGATCACTTCAGTGGCTCTGCTGGACAGAGGCACAGGGAGCTAATCTAAGGGGGCTGCAAAAGCCAACACATTCTGGCTAGGCTTATAAATGCCTTTGGGCAGATAGCCTAGTACCTACCTATGAACCTATGAACCTATACAGGGTAAAGATAGAAATATGGATGTGTGGAAATGGGGTCTGTTAGTAACACTGAGTCACTGTCTCATAGATATGACAACAATGACACACATTCCTGTATAAATGGCTTATTTAATTGTTTGTAGACTCACGAGTATGTTTAGAATTTAGCTGACAGCTAGGAAACGGAAATAATATGTACAGATTGAAAGCTCCTCTCTGACACATACATGCTGTCTTTGGAAACACATCATATCTAAGAGTTTGGTCAGAACAGTAACCTTTTTAAATGAATGGTGTAATATTTGTCAAACTATTTTACCAAGATCAAATCCAACCAGAGGTACAGGAGACAGCATGCACATCTAGCCTGGTCTGCTATAGAGAGAACCTCTTGAAGGAGTGAGTGGTCTATGAAGGGTGTCATTGAATCCGGTCTCTACTTTCTTAACTTCTTTGTCTTCCTTTGGGATGGCATGTCCCTATATTTTGCAGTTGAAACTCTGTAAACTTTCTTCCATTCATGTTGCAATTCCTTTGCAAACCTTTTTGGAGACAGTCTAAAAAAATAAATAGTAGGAGCTCCGGTTTGTGAAGTGTTTAGAAATTGTATGATGCAGCATTGCATTATTAAGTGCATGTGTGGAAACTGGGATGCCTTGAAGGAAGGAGTAATGAGTGATTCTTTGCACAAGACTGTAGGTTGGTGAGAAAGCTTTCTGGTGTTTCATTCCTTTAGCTTCTGTATCAGGACGCTATAGAGATATTGTTACTTTCAGTGGTTTCATCTTCCTCTGCATGAATTCAGAACATATACATTGTCCTATACCCTGCTATGAAAGTGTTCCAAGTAAATGTCAAAGCTGAGGGGTAAACTGAAAGAGATGCAAGGCGATATGCATTTCACACAGCTTGCAAGGGACAGCAGCATGACAATGGTTGCACGTTGTTTCCTGCGACACTGTTCTGACTTTTCTTCCTGCTGAAATATTATTCTAGATTGCCCACAGCAAATAAAGCCTCTGCTATACCTAATCACATAAACATTTTTTTAATTCTGGATATTAATACCAATAACTGATACAAACAGACTGTGTTAATGTGGACAGATAAATTATAAAAAAGGCATGTATTAAATGTGCTTCAGAAACAGTTCATTTTTTTTCTGGCTAGTCAAGGCATCTTGAAAAGTTAGTGTATGACTGGACTGACATTATCTATCCTGTGTTTAAACTTACACTCTAGTAAATAGTACCTTTGGCATCCTGGCGTCCAATGCGTAAAACAAGAGTATAGGAACCAATAGTAAAGAAAAATTAGTGGTACCCTGAGTCTTTAAACTATAAATGATTTTTCTTATACCTGCCATTAAAAACTTTTCCTAGGTAAAAAGTATGACTGTTTACAGCATACTTCAACATACATTTCTCTAAAATTCTTGGTCAGTTGTGTAGTATTCGCAACACAAAGTCATCCCAATAATTATCAGACTTAGAAATGTGCAATGCATTTTGGCTGATTGTAGTTAAAGTGCTGACACACTTTTATTTATTAAGTTGCATTAGCAAAATTCAGCTTTTGACACCGTGACACGCACGTTTTCCACATCATTGCAACATATTGCTGATTTCCTGTGCTGTATTCTTGGCATCGACTTACAAATATGGTGTTTTCATGTGAGTGTGGGTTGAATTTTAATATTCCTTGCTAAGCAATATGTTGTTATGTAATTCACAATTCTTTATCATATTCATTTTTCATGTTACTTGGTTTATTTTGGGACATATACAAAAATGTTTATTCACCAGGTCAGAACAGCCAGTCTGTGGAATTTAGCCAAGGACTAACAACATTGTTAAACAAAAGAAGTAATTGCTGCAACAGATAAATACAGACAATCCTCAGGATTCAATAAACTCCGTGTAAGGTTTGTGCAGAGCCTACATTGAGTTTACATGTTAGAGTGACGGTGCGAGGCGAGTGATAGCACGTGATGCATATTAATGAAGTGCAGCGTGCCTAATAGGTTTCATGACTGGTAACAGTGTTAATGGCCAATAAACTGTGTAAGTGAATGCAGATATCAATTCTGTGTAAAACAGACCACCTACAGTCCGTGGATTTGCGTTGAATGACGCAATGACCACCAGAGCTTCACAGATTGCTGTTAATCTGTTACTGCAACATAGCTCCACAAAAGCCACCATAATGAGGGGATATTTAACCAGAAATAGGGACATATTTGCCATAGATGTTGCATAGACATATGGTAGAATGAAACTCAAACATACTTGTCAACACCTTTGAGTAAGATATGTGGACAAAGACATACATAATGGGGGGCAAAGGCTGAAAAATAGGAACAGATAGTTAATATTGCACTTCCAAACTTAGAAAGTTGATTGAATAAATAGGTTGTACATTATCATGAACTGTCTGAAAACCATGAAGTTTGAAACTCAAATATCAGTCATCAGTTTCTGACTTTACTCCACAATAACATGCTAATGATTTGCCAGAAAACAAAAATGTTATGAGGAAAACATCACAAATATGAGGCAAAATCTGGACATCCTTCACAAATCAGGACAGCTGAAAGGTATGCACACAAATGTATATAATATTGAGTCATATCAATGCATAGATTATCCCAGTAATATGGCAGAAAGCCACAAATGTGATAAAGAAAACATCTAGGCATCTTGGGAATACCTGGACTGTTGAGAGGTATGGATGCAAGGTATATGATCCAAACACAGTACAGGACAGTGTACCTACAGTGCAGAGTATTGTGATATCCCATTCCTGGCATTCTGTACTGAAACTGTGGTAATGATCTGTTACAGGACATGGGACTGCCATGTAAAATGATCACTCAGGGGGAATGTGTGAATTGAATAGGGATACACAGATGAACTGTAGGAATGAACACTGGGAAAGAAGACAGGTGAACCTCCCTCATGTACAGCAGAGGAGGACATGACAATGGAAGATGGCTGTAACGGTAACACCAAGCACATATCTTTATGGTACAGTATGGACTGTACAGTGAAAATGTGTTGTCTTTGACTGTCACAAAAGATAGCATAACAATGGGGAGGATGTTTGTGTGAGATAAGCATATTTTTTATGAATAATACAGAGGACATATATCAGGTATCTGACATACAACTGGAGTAGAGTGCATATTGTGAAGCTGTGCAAATTGATATGCCTGAATATAAGTGTACTCTCAGCAGAGGTCTCCAGCATGGTGGCCACAGGTAAAGCATTATGGAAAACATTACAAGAACCAATCATACTCATGGACAATATCAGAAAAATGCCACCAAAAATCCCATGTCTCTGATGTAATATGTGTGATGTGGAGTGATAAGAGATGAGCCTACACACACACCTGAAGAATTATGATACATCTACACTCTGTGAGGGTAACCATGCACACTGCCCTGGCACTGTAATATCTGCAGTAGGTGTCTGTGACAGTATAGACAATACGGGCTAGTTGCCTTGTATGCATGGCATATATGTGTGTGTGTGTGTGTGTGTGTGTGTGTGTGTGTGTGTGTGTGTGTGTGTGTGTATATATATATATATATATATATATATATATATATGTATATATATATATATATATATATATATATATATATATATATATTTATATATATATATATATATATATGTGTGTATATATATATATATATATATATATATATATATATATATATATACATATATATATATATATATATATATATATATATATATATATATATATATATATATATATATATATATATATATATATATATATATATATATATATATGTATATATGGCACAATCCACACAATGTCATGGAAGAGATACATGCCATTAATGAAAGTAAGTACGGCTATGAAGAGGATGAAAAATGGAAAGGCTGTTGGTCCAGATGACATACCAGTGGAAACATGGAGGTGCTTAGGAGAAATGGCAGTGGAATTTTTAACCAGATTGTTTAATGAAATCTTGGAAAGGGAGAGGATGCCTGAGGAGTGGAGAAAAAGTGATTTGGTACCAATTTTTAAGAATAAGGGTAATGTGCAGAGCTGTAGTAACTACAGAGGCATACCATTGATCAGTCACAGCATGAAGTTATGAGAAAGAGAAGTTGAAGGTAGGTTAAGAAGGGAGGTGATGATCAGTGATCAGCAGTATGGTTTCATGCCAGGAAAGAGCAGTACAGATGCGATGTTTGATCTGAGAGTGTTGATGGAGTAGGTCAGGAGTTGGACTGTGTCTCTGTGGACATAGAAAAAGCATATGACATGCTGCCTAGAGAGGAGTTGTGGTGAAGAAGTCTGGAGTGGCAGAGAAGTATATAAGAGTGGTTCAGCATATGTACAAGGGTAGTGTGACAGTGGTGAGGTCTGCGGTGGGAGTGACTGATGCATTTAAGCTGGAGGTGGGATTACATGAAGAATCAGCTCTGACCCCTTTCTTATTTGCAATGGTGATGGACAGGTTGACAGAGAAAATCAGACAGGAGGCCCCGTGGACTATGATGTTTGCAGATGATATTGTGATCTGTATTGACAGTGGGGGCCAGGTTGAGGAGGCCCTGGAGAGATGGAGATATGCTCTAGAGAGGAGAGAACTGAAGGACAGAATATATGTGTGCGAATGAGAGGGAGGATAGAGGAATGGTGAGGATGCAGGGAGTAGAGCTGGCAAAGGTGGATGAGTTTAAATACTTGGGATCAACAGTTCAGAGTAATGGTGAGTGTGGAAGAGAGGTGAAGAAGAGAGTACAGGCAGGGTGAAGTGGGTAGAGAAGAGTGTCAGGAGTGATTTGTGAAAGATAGATACAAGTCAGAGTGAAAGGGTAGTGAGACCAGCTATGTTATATGGGTTGGAGATGGTAGCATTGACAAAAAGGCAGGAGTTAGAGCTGAATGTGGCAGAGTTAAAGATGTTACGATTTGCAGTGGGTGTGACGAGGATGGACAAGATTAGGAATGAGTATATTATCAAGTCAACTCAGTTTAGACGGTTTGGAGACAAAGCCAGAGAGGCGAGATTACGTTGATTTGGACATGTGCTGAGGAGGGATGCTGGGTATATTGGGAAAAGGATGCTAAGGATGGAGCTGCCAGGTAAGACAAAAAGAGGAAGGCCTTAGATAAGGTTTATGGATGGGGTAAGAGAGGACATGCAGGTGGTTGGTGTGACACAGCAAGATGCAGAGGACAGGATGAAATGGAAACAGATGATCCACTGTGGTGACCCCTAATGAGAACCGCTGAAAGAAGAAGAAGAAGAAGAAGAATGTTGTCAAACACCTGTCTATGTAGTGCGTGCATAAGCAGAACAGGTAGCACACATGCATCTGGTGTAACAACTTGATTGGTGTTCTACACCATCAGTCATGTATATTCCTGAGAAAGAATACCTAGGTATGGCCAATAAGCTGTGTGACAACACACTGTGACAAAGCTGGTACACCTAGTTGCACATCAGTGAAAGATGTATAGGGAAGTACATGAGGAAGGGTGCATTGTGCACAGTTATTGGTGTGATGAGGTATGTGAACCATGAAGTTATTATGGCCTCTGATGTGCATGTCTTTCACATACCCAGTACTTATGTTGCATTCAAGGGAATAGCACTGTGACCACATGCTGGTCGATGTACCACTTACCCTCTACCCCAGGACACATATCTACTGGTCTGATTATAGGGTGTGATGTCCATATTATACTTGGGTGGTGTGTTTGTTTTTTGGTTCAACAAATCCCTCCTTGTTTCTTGTCAATGCAAGTGTTGTCATGGCTGTGGCAGCAGTTTTTGGTATGTATTGATACTGTCTCTATTATACTAATAGCACCTTGGAGTCAATGATTGCCCACAAGCTGTAGTCCTTCAAGCAGCTGTTTGGATACAGCATGTGTATGTCATCTGTGATGTCCATCACTTAACTGCTGGGCAGGAAAGGGCCTAGCAGACACCTCTGATGTACTGACCTGATCACTGGACCTGAGATGTATGCCATGTCACACATTTTATCATAGTGAGATGCTACGTATGTCATATACTGGTCTACCCATTTGGTCACAGAAACCTGGTTCAAAGCTGTGGAGAGCACCCCAGCCACACCAGGCTACTCATCCTATCATTCATTCAGACCCTGAACCGTGGGCAGCAAAACAAAAGGAGGTGGAGTTGCAATATATATAAAAGACATACACACCTCTAGGCTGGTCAAACAGTATGATGCACAGGAAACACTCTATGTGCAGTTAACAATTGACAAGACCCCTATTCATATCATAGCTAGCTATAGACCTACAACTCTGATTCAACATGCCCACTCCACCTATCTGGACCTCTTCACATCTGTCAAGATTCAACCCTTTACCCTGATCCTGTGCGACTTTAATTACCCAACCATAGATTGGAAGAAATAATCATGCCAAAACACAAATGCCCAGAGATTCCTTGATTTTGTCAATGCAAATGCCTTGGACCAATTGGTTGACACCCCCAGAAGAGGTAATAATATCTTGGACTTGGTATTAACCAACATGAATAACCATTGCAGCATCCCTATAGTGTCATCATCCCTGGTAAGATCCGACCACAAAGCAGTCACTTTCGAAGTCACCACCCCCCTCAGCTAGGGTCACACAAGAAAACTTCTCCAAACCTGATTACAACCTCATGAGGGAAGGTATAAACAGCTTCACAGCCCCCTCCCCATCAATAGGAACTGGCATATATGGCCAGACCTACACCAAAGCCTTTATATAACTACATGGAATTAGGACTACCAGACAGGATGGAATCCTCCTCCTCAAGAAAGAGTAAACCTGTCTGGTGGACATCTACAATAAATAAACTCTATAATAAAAGGAAACAATTGGTGTCTAGGAGCAAGAAAGAGCTGGTGCCTAACTGGAAGCAATCTATCCTTAGCCTGAACAAGCAAATAAGAGCACTAGTGAAATCCTCCAAAGTAAACTTTGAGTCCAAACTGGCCACATCTACTGAAGACAATCACAAGGCCTTCTTCACATATGTCCACAATCTCAGGAAGCACCAGGCTCTGCTCAGCAGTGGTGGTCAAGGACAACACATACACAAATACTGTAGATACAGCCATCCTGCTGGCAGACAGGTTCAGTGAAAACTTAACTCCTCTGTCCCCCCTTCAGTAAAACAGGACATCCCCAGTACCTGCCCCCTCCCCTTATCTCTAGGGAGAAAGTCATCACTACCCTCCTAAAGGCAAAAAATACAGCCTCCATGGGACCTGATAACATCCCAGGCTGCATCCCACATAAACTCAGGCAGGAACTTGCAGCACCATTAGGCACCCTATTCAACCAAAGCCTGAGTACCGGCTTCATCCTAGCCAAGTGGAGGACAGCTACTGTCATCCCCTTGCACAAAGGTGGAGCATCCACTGATCCAGAAAATTATAGACCCATCAGCCCAACTAGCCTGATCTGCAAGGCCATGGAGTGGATTATCATGGACCTCATTAAAAAGGACATTGGCAACTCCAGACACTTGATCTCACAGAGTTTGGTTTTGTCTAGGGGAGGTCATGCCTGTTAAATTAGGTCGACTTCTTTGAGACAGTCACCAAGGCCATAGATGAGGGGAACATGGTGCACACCACCTACCTTGACCTGGCTAAAGCCTTTGATACTATTCCCTACTCAGGTATAATAGATAAACTCTCTAAACTAGGCATCAATCCATATATTACCAGCAAACTGGCTCACTGATAGAACCTACCTAGTCAAAATAGGGGACATCATCTCAAGTAGTAGACCTGTAACAAGCAGTGCACCCCAGGGATTGGTCTTGGGGCCTCTGCTGTTTGGGATATACTTCTCAGAGGTGCAGGCAAAGTCTAGTGGGCTATGGCTGACCATGTTTGCAGTTGACTTCAAGCTGGGTGCTGTCATCAAGTCCCCTAGTGATGTGGACATCCTCCAAGAGGGTCTCACCCAAACAAATGATTGGTGCCAAAAACATGGCCTCAAATTAAATGCCAAAAAATGCATCATCGTCCCTTTTGGGGATTGTGATGTCCCCACAAATGATCACATTCATTCACATTCATAATGAGGTACTAAGCACGCAATCAGTTGTGAGGGACTTGGGCAGCCAGGTTGATAGAAAACTGACTTTTGACCACCATATTGTTTCCATTGTACAGAAAGCTTTCTACATGGCCCACCTCATTAGTCAGGGCATCTCATCCAGGGAGAAGGTATTCATAACATCCCTGTAGTCTTCCCTTATAAGACCCATTATTGAGTACAATGCCTCCTTTGGCATGTACCTCACAAAGCACATGCAGCAGCTGGGGTGACCGCAGAGTTCCTTACCCAGTGAATCTAGGGCCTCAAACATCTACCCTACAAAGATATGCTAAAAGCCCTGTCTCTCTGCTCAGCTCTCTACAGACTCCTCAGAAGTGACCCATGTCTGGCATACAAAGCAATCTCAGACCTCACCCTGATGGGACTTCTGCATATCCGCAAGTCAAGCCCCACTCAAGTAATCCACACGCATGACTGCAACCTGCTCTGTGACATCAATAGGACCTGGCGGGACAGACATGTGTTCCAGAGACACCCCGTTTGCGGAATAGACTCCCTCTCCATGTAAAGCAGAGTACCTCATTAAACCTTTTTAAGCGTAACCTGGATAACTGGATGGGGAACAGAAAATACACTCCTGGGATTCCACCTGTGTCCCTGCTGGACAGTGGCATAGGGTGCTGACTAGGGGGGAACATGGGCTAAATTCTTGGCTAGGCTTGTAAGGGTATCAGGGGCCAATAGCTTAGTAACTTCCTATGATCCTATGATATAGCTGTTTATGGCCACATATGACAGTGCTGATAAAATTCCTCAGTGTGGATGTGTGTCAAATGCCTTCCTCAAAATGACACTGTTGTCATCATGCATGCCCTTGATGACCCATTTGAGGACATCTGTCAGATGGTCAGATGTAATGGACCTGATATAGCATTAACAACTCACACAGGCCTGTTGCATGCACCTGGAATATTACTAGTCGGCATGTAGAAGAGGTCCATGTTGACTTATTGGTTTACCTCATAGTTGAGGAGAGTCAGGATATCTCTATACATACATGCATCAGGTGCTGTCCCCCCAATGCAGGTGGATGCATGTTGATGTACACTCTTGTATGGGAGCATAGGCCATGTGGAGGGTGTGTTGAACTGTGTACTCAACCATATCTGGAAGGTCTATGTGCTGATGCATGCCACAAGTGATCTGTGATGTTGTCACAACCCATTGATTCTTTGTGATAGGCATGGATGAAGGTAAGACAGTGCATACTGCCTATTGTAATCTGGCTTAGGAGTTTGCCACAATTACACATACACATATCATTGAGAAAACCTCCAAATTGGGGATTCAACCTTATGTCAGTTGATGAGTAACTAATTGGCTCACTGATAGAACACATCATGTGAAAGTTGGTGAATCAACCTGTACCAGTAGAACTGTCACCATTGGCAAACCCCAGGGAGCTATGCTTGGCCCTTCACTGTTTGAACCGTATTTCTTAACAGTTCAGGCTAAAGTATATGGCCTTTGGTTTTCCATTGCTGATTCTTGCATATTGTGTGCAATCACTGAGTCCACCAATGGTGATGACACAGTACAGGAGGAGCTAACACACACAACTGAATGGTGACAAAGGCACATGATGTAAAAAAAATGCAGAAATGTGTATTTGTAATGTTGTCCATCTGAAAAGTGGAGTTCCATGTTAATCACAGCATTGACAACAATCTTGCTATGCAGAAACCCAGTGATGCAAGCACTGGGAACACATCTAGGTAGCAATCCAAACTTTGACCACCAAGAATCCACATTGCTATTGAAGGCCTATGTTATGCACATCATAAGTCATGCCATCATATTTAGATCTTAGGACTGCATAACAGCACTTTAGTCAAACCTCATTACAACACTAATAGAGTATAATTCTCTTTTATACATATACCTCATCAGAATCATGTAGCAGCTGGAGAGACTACAAGGCTTCCTCAGCAAGATAACACAGGACCTACAAACCATGCCATGATGTAAATGGATAGATTAAAAGCCATGCCACTCTAATATTTATTGTATAGGATGGTGTTACTTCTTCCTGGCCTCCAGGCCAGTCTCTGAACTTGCCATGATGAGAGTACTGCATATCCAAAAATGTGATATAGCTGATGACATCATCAGTGTCTGTTGAGTGTCCCACATGCTGGTGTAAAATGCTCTATGAAATGTCAAGAAACAGCTCACATGCACCCACAAACACACAGTTGACTGCAGTGATAATAGAACTCCTATCTATCTAATTACACAGACTACACAACCCAGTATTTTACGCAAGTGCCACAGCTGAAGTCCAGCTTGGAGTGTGTTGGACTACACCTTATAGCTGATGACATCAACAGTGTCTGTTGAGGAGAAGTTAACAGTGTCCCACATGCTGGTGTAAAATGCTCACAATAATGTCAAACATGAGCTCAAACACACACACACACACACACACACACACACACACACACACACACACACACACACACGCACATGCACACACACACACACGCACACACGCGCACACGCGCACACACACACACACACACACACACACACACACACACACACACACACACACACACGCACACACCTCCAGTTGACTGCAGTGAGAATAGAACTCCTATCTAAGTACACAAACTAAAGAGCCCAGTACATTACACAAGTGCCATGGTACAAGTTTGATTTATACTGGAGTACAGGTGAACATATA